>NW_028322883.1:5000-7500 GCF_047325235.1 Durio zibethinus | reverse complement strand
GGGATTTGAAAAAGGAATTGATCGTGATTTTGAGCCTGTTCTTTCCATGACTCCTCTTAACTGAGACAGGAGATCCAATGCTTAAAGTAGGAATCGATTTGATTACACTATATATATTGAAGGAATCAGGTGATATTTAAAAAGTATTCTGTTCTTTTCAACTCATTTTATATCTAAAATATTTTTTTTCTGGCTCGGCTATTCCACCCAGCCGAGCCATTACCTTTTATTAATATTAAGATTCTTAATTAAGAAGCCAGGAAAAAGCAATAAAGAAAGAAATCTATTCATCGAGCAAAAGGAGAGAGAGGGATTCGAACCCTCGACAGTTCTTTGTTTCGAACTATACCGGTTTTCAAGACCGGAGCTATCAACCACTCAGCCATCTCTCCGAAAGCTAATTTCTATTTTATTTTTATTCCACCGAATCGAACATGGCCATATGAGTTGATACCATCACTATGTATAGAAAGATATCGTGTGTGAACCTATAGGTCGATCTATTTATCTGTATATATAGATATATGAAATGCATGATCTAGCATGTCTATTTGTGAACGTGAAATAAAAAAATCACCCTCGACCCCATGTCCGAATAAAAGCGGTAAAGGGTTGGAAATAAGTCATATAGAATTAATCGATTCATGGTAAAATCCCTCTATTCTACCCCGCATTTTATTAATTTTTTTTGTCGATATGATAGAGGGATCAAATGGTATAGTTCTTTTGTTGGTAGCTTGGAGGATTAGAAACATGACTATTGCTTTCCAATTGGCTGTTTTTGCATTAATTGCTACTTCGTCAATCTTACTGATTAGTGTACCTGTTGTATTTGCTTCTCCTGATGGTTGGTTGAGTAACAAAAATATTGTATTTTCCGGTACATCTTTATGGATTGGATTAGTTTTTCTAGTGGGTATCCTTAATTCTCTTATTTCTTGAATCTATCCATTCTGGATCCAAAAATGACCCCTCCCACGAATTTTTCAGATTTTGAGACACATTCAAATTCAAAATTCAATAAAATAATATAGAAGTATAAGTTGCCAAAATAAAAAAAAAAAAAAAATTAGAGGGGGGGGTCAGTCAAACTTCTGTAATCTGTAACTTGAATGAAATAAATAGAATTTGAATGATAAATGAAAAGAAAATGATAAAATAGAAATCATAAAAAAAAAAAATGAAATTATAAATTATTAAATATTCAATTAATTAAATTAATAAATTATTATTATTATACTTAAATTAAATACTTAAATTAAATATAAATTCTTAAATTAAATACTTAAATTAAATATAAATTCCTAAATTAAATACTTAAATTAAATATAAATTATTATACTTATTTATTAAATATCTTATTTATTTTTATTAAATATCTTATTTATTAAATATATTATTTATTTTTATTAAATATCTTATTTATTAAATATCTTATTTATTTTTGTTAAATATCTTATTTATTAAATATATTATTTATTTTTATTAAATATCTTATTTATTAAATATATTATTTATTTTTATTAAATATAAATAATAATAATATTTATTAATTTTATAAATAATAATATTTTATATAAATAATAATATTTTAAAAATGAATAATTTAATAATTTAGATATAATTATATATATATATATATGAATACTAAATATATGAATACTAAATATATAAATACTAAATATATAAATACTAATATATAATAATAGATATAATAATAAAATATAATAATATAAAAATATAAATGAATATTAATAACATTAATAACAAATAATATAAATTAATATAACTTAATAATAATTGATAATAATTGATAATAACTTGTAATTTGATTAATTGATAATCATTTGAATTGTTATATAATTTAGATTGTTAATTGGTTTAGTAGTGGAATTTGATAAAATCGCCCTGAACTGAAGAAAGTATCTGTCCTAGCTCTGACCAAATATTCTTTCGTATCAAGAATCAAGAACGAAAATGCGGATATAGTCGAATGGTAAAATTTCTCTTTGCCAAGGAGAAGACGCGGGTTCGATTCCCGCTATCCGCCCAGGGCAATGTATCTAAGATAAGAGGATAAAAGATTCGTTATAGTTGACTATAAATAGTTGACTGTAATTGTAATTGTAATATAATACACCCCCTAAAAGAAAAAATTACTAGTTAATAGAGTCAAGTCTAATTTTTTTTGTCAAAAAAATGTTGCGGGAACGGGATTTGAACCCATGACCTCAAGGTTATGAGCCTTGCGAGCTACCAAACTGCTCTATCCCGCGATGAAAAGAAACCAAACTAATGGACAAACAAAGATTGAATGCGCCCCTCTTCCATATATGTACAAATATAATAGCCTATTTATACATTATACAGAATGGTAAAGGGGCCCCTCTATGATCATCGATCATAGAAATAAATAGAAAAATGAAGGGATATTTTAATCCTTACCAACTCGATCTTGTTGCCCCCGGCAACAAACATGTGTGAACCATTTCACGAAGTA
>NW_028322882.1:20000-34125 GCF_047325235.1 Durio zibethinus | reverse complement strand
TTCTATTCACTGGTACTGATCGTTGATACTGAAAAATTGTTTCCTTTTTCTCAGCCCATGATCTGAACAAGTCGCACATACACCCTAGTACATCTTCCTCGGCGCTGAGGACATCCCCGAAGAGCAGGGGCTTTCGTGACATTTCTAATTGGCTGTCTTGCATTTCTAATAAGTTGTTTAATAGTTGGCATGCTGAATCATATACAATCATATACATAATAGACTGGTTTAGATCGATCCTAACCAGATGATTATGAATTACTTCTTTTTCTCTTTAATAGATTAATAAAATATTAATCTATTAAAGAGAAAAAGAAGGAAAGGAATAAGAGGGATTAAATCAATCTAAATCAAAATTAAATGGTGTTCCATTGTCGTCAAATGGTGGTCTTCCATTGCCATTGTCGTCAAATGGTGGTCTTCCATTGCCATTGTCGTCAAATGGTGGTCTTCCATTGCCATTGTCGTCAAATGGTGGTCTTCCATTGCCATTGTCGTCAAATGGTGGTCTTCCATTGCCATTGTCGTCAAATGGTGGTCTTCCATTGCCATTGTCGTCAAATGGTGGTCTTCCATTGCCATTGTCGTCAAATGGTGGTCTTCCATTGCCATTGTCGTCAAATGGTGGTCTTCCATTGCCATTGTCGTTAACTAGTCTCCATTTTTTATTCACTATAGGTTTGTTATTCACTATAGGTTTGTTATTCACTATAGGTTTGTTATTCACTATAGGTTTTTCATTCACTATAGGTTTTTCATTCACTATAGGTTTTTCATTCACTATAGGTTTTTCATTCACTATAGGTTTGTTATTCACTATAGGTTTTTCATTCACTATAGGTTTTTCATTCACTATAGGTTTTTCATTCACTATAGGTTTTTCATTCACTATAGGTCTCGATTCTGTACGCACTATATGATCCACAATTCCATGATCTTTGGCTTCTTTTGCTGACATAAAATTATCTCTTTCCATGTCTTTGTTTATAACCCATCGGGGCTGGCCCGTTCTTTGTACATAAGCCTCTATGATGTCTTCTTGCATTTTCATTACTTCGTCTGTTTCCATGACCCAGTCTTTGAAGCCATCATCCTTAAGCATACTAATAGGTTGATGGATCATTACCCTGATGATATAACATACTTCTAACTCACATAATGAGGCGAGAAGAATAGCTATAGAATTGAACAACCGTACAGGCATTTTTTGCGCATTGCATACGGCTTTACAATTGCATACGGCTTTACAATGGAATTCTCTTTTTTCTTTCATCGAAAAAAAGAGAAAATATAGAGTCTATTAGACCCAGATTAATAAATAATCCAATTACCATCCTTCTTTTTCTTTTTTTTTCGGAAAAGTTTAAAAATACTATGATGGCTCCGTTGCTTTATATATTTATTTCGTCTGTGATTCAGCAATCCCAAAGTTTCTTTTTTTTTTTGAAAAAAAAAAAAGAAAGAAAAAAAATAGTCTTTTTTTTTTTCGTACTCTTTCATAACATAAATATTGTTAATAGCCTCTGGTAGGAAAAGAAAAAAAGTTTGTGACGCCTGAGATGGGCCCACGATAGCTAAGATCAAATTGGAAATGCCCCTTCTCTCATACTACTCTTTCGATACATAATCTAATATTTTTTTTTGAAAAAAAAAAAAAGAAATAAAAAAAAAATTTCATATCGAATTCAAAGTGCCATGCTATTATTACTTACTAATTCATATTTCATATGGCGAAGGCATAGTCTTCTTTTTTCTTTCCATCAATAATAAAAAAAAAAAACTCATTGGCGCCGAGCGTGAGGGAATGCTCTGCGTTTGGTAATTTCTCCTCCGACCAAGAGAAAAGCTGCGATTGAAGCGGTCAATCCCATGGCTAGTGTATGCACATCTGGTTCCACTGCTTGCATAGTATCAAAAAGAGATAATCCAGATACTATCCCTCCGCCAGGAGAGTTTATAAAAAAAAACAGGTCTCGGCTATTACTCTCTATACTGAGATAGATCATAATACCCGCAAGTTGATTCGAGGTCTGGATATCAAGCTCTTTGCCCAAAAAAAGCAATCTTTCTCGATAAATTCGGTTGATTAGGATAAAATTGTATCCCTTAGTAGCCGTACAGGCACCTTTTGATGCATACGGTTCAACAAAAATTGCGAAAAAAAATCAATGTGTAGATTCCAGCCATCCTTTGTTTTTTCTAGTCGGACCTTTCTAACTTCTAATTTCTAATGAAGGGGCTTTTTCTTACATTTTTTAAATAAAATGAAATTTAAAATTAAATTAAAGAAAGATGAGTTTTGGCCCGTTTTCCTATAATATAGAAAAAATTCGCTAAACTTATTGCACAAACTTTTCATTGATCCATTTTTTTTTCATTGCGATTCAATCCAAATCACGATGTCATTTTCTTGTTCCTGAATGGGGTTCGTCAATTTTTTATTCAATTTTTTTAGGTTTATGCTCTACTCCGAGTAAAGATCTGCCCGATTTTTATTTGCACATATAGGACAAATGACCCAATACCACGTCTTTTTGCTATGATTTCATTTCCTTTTTTTATTTTAATTTAATTCCTTTTTCTTTCATGTTTTTCGCCAAATATTCAACGTATTTCCCATATTATTCGATTGATTAACAGTTTGAAATCGCTCTTATTTATAATTAAAAAAAAAAAGAAAAATTATGATTATGATATAGGTGGTAATCATAAATATATTACCAATTGGGTTTTTTCTAAACGGAGCCTGGATACTTCATTTTATCAGTCCAACCAAGCCAACCATAAATCATTCTAATTGAAAATATTAATCTGGATACACCCCCATGAAATGGATCTCTAATTGCACTTCATTACACTTCCCGCTACAAATTTTTGATAATTCAATCAATCTTTTTGGGGCGAAACAGGGGATATCTCGATCGGGCGAGAGAACGGGGGAATCCCATATGACCCAATATATTTGACAAGTCGCACTATATGTCAACCCAGCTTGCATCGTTATCTCCCGGAACTTGAAAAGGAACTTTTGGAATACCAACAGGCATAAAGTAAAAAGAATGTAAAATTATATTTCGCTTTGATTGTGGAAGCGTAATACGTAATGTAATACGTAATAATGGTCTTATCTTAATAATATGTAATATTATATTTCACTTTGATTGTGGAAGCGTAATACGTAATGTAATACGTAATAATGGTCTTATCTTAATAATATGTAATATTATAATATGTAATATTATATTTCACTTTGATTGTGGAAGCGTAATACGTAATGTAATACGTAATAATGGTCTTATCTTAATAATATGTAATATTATAATATGTAATATTATATTTCACTTTGATTGTGGAAGCGTAATACGTAATGTAATACGTAATAATGGTCTTATCTTAATAATATGTAATAATGGTCTTAATAATATGGGCCTTTATCATATTTTATACATAGATAGACTAAGGCCATAAAATAAAGAAAGGCGGAATGAATGAAAGAGAATTCTTACGAATAGGTCCTTTGAATGATGAACAAATAGGGATGCATTCATTCATAAAAAATAGGATCAACCCCCATTGCGTATTGATACTTATCGAGTATAGAATAGATCTGCTTCTCTTTTTTCTTCTGAGCCGAATTCTTCCCTTATTACTAATGGAATAGAACAAACATTAATCCTTTCTCCGAAAGAATCCACCGAAAAGGGGAGGTATTCCAATGCAATAAAGTTACATAGTGTCTATTTTTCGTTGATTTGATAAAGGGGTATTTCCATGGGTTTGCCTTGGTATCGTGTTCATACTGTCGTATTGAATGATCCCGGTCGCTTGCTTTCTGTTCATATAATGCATACAGCTCTGGTTGCTGGTTGGGCCGGTTCAATGGCTCTATATGAATTAGCTGTTTTTGATCCCTCCGATCCCGTTCTTGATCCAATGTGGAGACAAGGTATGTTCGTTATACCCTTCATGACTCGTTTAGGAATAACCAATTCATGGGGCGGTTGGAGTATTACGGGGCGGACTATAACAAATCCGGGTATTTGGAGTTACGAAGGTGTGGCCGGAGCACATATTGTGTTTTCTGGCTTGTGCTTCTTGGCAGCTATCTGGCATTGGGTATATTGGGATCTAGAAATTTTTTGTGATGAGCGCACAGGAAAACCCTCTTTGGATTTGCCCAAGATTTTTGGAATTCATTTATTTCTCTCAGGAGTGGCTTGCTTTGGCTTTGGCGCATTTCATGTAACAGGATTGTATGGTCCTGGAATATGGGTGTCCGACCCTTATGGACTAACCGGAAAGGTACAACCTGTAAATCCAGCGTGGGGCGTGGAAGGTTTTGATCCTTTTGTTCCGGGAGGAATAGCCTCTCATCATATTGCAGCAGGGACATTGGGCATATTAGCGGGCTTATTCCATCTTAGTGTCCGTCCGCCCCAACGTTTATACAAAGGATTACGTATGGGAAATATTGAAACCGTCCTTTCCAGTAGTATAGCTGCTGTCTTTTTTGCAGCTTTTGTTGTTACTGGAACTATGTGGTATGGTTCAGCAACTACCCCCATCGAATTATTTGGTCCTACTCGTTATCAATGGGATCAAGGATACTTCCAGCAAGAAATATATCGAAGGGTTAGTGCTGGGTTAGCCGAAAATCAAAGTTTATCAGAAGCTTGGTCTAAAATTCCTGAAAAATTAGCTTTTTATGATTACATTGGCAATAATCCGGCAAAAGGAGGATTATTCAGAGCGGGTTCAATGGACAACGGGGATGGAATAGCCGTTGGGTGGTTAGGACACCCTATCTTTAGAGATAAAGAAGGGCGTGAACTTTTTGTACGTCGTATGCCTACTTTTTTTGAAACATTTCCGGTTGTTTTGGTAGACGGAGACGGAATTGTTAGAGCGGATGTTCCTTTTAGAAGGGCAGAATCGAAGTATAGTGTCGAACAAGTAGGTGTAACTGTTGAGTTCTATGGTGGCGAACTCAATGGAGTGAGTTATAGTGATCCTGCTACTGTGAAAAAATATGCTAGACGTGCTCAATTGGGTGAAATTTTTGAATTAGATCGTGCTACTTTGAAATCCGATGGTGTTTTTCGTAGCAGTCCAAGGGGTTGGTTTACTTTTGGGCATGCTTCGTTTGCTTTGCTTTTCTTCTTCGGACACATTTGGCATGGTGCTAGAACCCTGTTCAGAGATGTTTTTGCCGGTATTGATCCAGATTTGGATGCTCAAGTGGAATTTGGAGCATTCCAAAAACTTGGAGATCCAACTACAAGAAGACAAGTAGTCTGATGCAAGATTGCTTTGTTATTTTTCGCTTCTATTTTCTGTTTGTGATTTGACATAGGCTGCTGTAAAAATCTTGATTAAAATCGCTGCCTTTTCTTTGATTCTTGTTCTTTCGTTATTTTATTCGGGAGATGATTCTAAATAAATAGGTACGGAAGCTATAATTGTAAACCACGATCGAATTTATGGAAGCATTGGTTTATACATTCCTCTTAGTATCTACTCTAGGGATAATTTTTTTCGCTATCTTTTTTCGAGAACCGCCTAAAGTTCCAACTAAAAAAATGAAATGATTTTTCATTATCTCAATTGAAGTAATGAGCCTCCCAATATTATATTGGGAGGCTCATTACTTCAATTAGTCCCCGTGTTCCTCGAATGGATCCCTTAATTGTTGAGAGGGTTGCCCAAAGGCAGTATATAAGGCGTACCCAGTAAAACTTACAAGTAAACCAGATATAGAGATGGCGACTAAAGTTGCTGTTTCCATTATTATATAATTATATAAATAATATATATAAATATAAATATAAATAATATAAATATAAATATAATTTCAAGATCACAATGGATCTATGATAAGATCGTTTATTTACAGCGGAATGATATACAAAGTCAACAGATCTCACTGAATACAAAATAAGATTTATGGCTACACAAACCGTTGAGGGTAGTTCTAGATCTGGTCCAAGACGAACTGTTGTAGGGGATTTTTTGAAACCATTGAATTCGGAATATGGTAAAGTAGCTCCTGGATGGGGAACGACTCCTTTGATGGGTGTCGCAATGGCTTTATTTTCGATATTCTTATCTATTATTTTGGAGATTTATAATTCTTCCGTTTTACTGGATGGAATTTCGCTGAATTAGATTCACAAGAACCACGAAGCCTCGCTTTTCAATACAAAAAGTGAAACTTTTAGTTCTCGGATTTTTTTTAGCCCATTCTATTTTGGTAGTTCGACCGCGAAATTTTTTTTGTTTCTGTATTTCCGGAATATGAGTGTGTGACTTGTTATAATTGATCCTATTGATAGTACAGAAAATGGGTCTGTCCTCTTGATCGAGATAGTTTTATCCCGTCGGATAGCCATTCTAGTATCTGGAGCACGGAATATATGAAATGGATCACGAAGTATTCGAACTATGATTCATACTTAATATTCAAACCTCGCGGCCGGACTCAAAAAAAAAAAAAATTTTCAAAGAAAGAGGTTTTTTATTTATAAATCGAGAAATTTTTTCTTCTTTCAAACTCTCATTTAGTTTATGCTTATTTTGATCAAAGGACAAACCTTTCTTTTCTTTGTATTTTTATTTATTATATCTATTCTATTCATTGAATAAGTGATGATCCAATAATTCTTACTCAAAGAATCTTTGGACTTAGTTTGAAGGTTTTATTGAATCATCGCGGTTCTGGTATGAATCTGAAGTTTCAATTGATTCATAGGGTCTTAACAAGAGAATTCCTATTAAAAATAAAGAAAACAAGAATAAAGCCACATTCCATATAAATAACAAATCAAAGCAAAGAAAAAGAAAAGAAATAAGTAGGTAAATAGAAGATTCAAGAGGCCTGATCAACATAAAGACGAATGCGCCGACTTGATTTTTTGGCATTATAATTACAACTACAAAAAAGAGCTTTCGGATTTTTACTCTTTTGTGTCTTCAGATAAAATTGAATGAAAAGATTAAGAAGTTTCAAACTTTCTATTCCATATCCGTTTCAGCTATTATTTGGGTGTTTTTGTTTGAGCTGTACGAGATGAAATTCTCATATACGGTTCTCAGGGGGGGAGTCCTCTTGGTTTACCTATCTCAATAAAGTCTATGATTGGTTCGAAGAACGCCTCGAGATTCAGGCGATTGCAGATGATATAACTAGTAAATATGTTCCTCCTCATGTTAACATATTTTATTGTCTAGGAGGAATTACGCTTACTTGTTTTTTGGTACAAGTAGCTACAGGATTTGCTATGACTTTTTACTATCGTCCAACCGTTACTGAGGCTTTTACTTCTGTTCAATACATAATGACTGAAGCTAACTTTGGTTGGTTAATCCGATCAGTTCATCGATGGTCGGCAAGTATGATGGTCTTAATGATGATCCTGCACGTATTTCGTGTCTATCTCACTGGTGGTTTTAAAAAACCTCGCGAATTGACTTGGGTTACAGGCGTGGTTCTGGCTGTGTTGACTGCATCTTTTGGTGTAACAGGTTATTCCTTACCTTGGGACCAAATTGGTTATTGGGCAGTCAAAATCGTAACAGGCGTTCCGGAAGCTATTCCGGTAATAGGATCGCCTTTGGTAGAGTTATTGCGTGGAAGTGCTAGTGTGGGACAATCCACTTTGACCCGTTTTTATAGTTTACACACTTTTGTATTACCCCTTCTTACTGCTGTATTTATGTTAATGCATTTCCTAATGATACGTAAGCAAGGCATTTCTGGTCCTTTATAGAGAATATAGACCATAGCTATATTGTAACCAATCATTTATCTTATTACTTGCCAATCATTTATCTTATTACTTGGGGGAGGAACAATAGTATTTCATTGCTACAAATATGGATTGTTGAAAAAAAAAAAAAAATAAGACATGTATTTGGATATTTCCTTTCAACTCCACAATATTCTATTATTTATTTGATATGACATGAATAGTTGAAGGGAATTCCCCGAAGAGAAAATGGATTATGGGAGTGTGTGACTTGAACTATTGATTGGGCCATGCAGAAATATGCCTTTATCTGCTACATTGGAATTCACAACCAAATGTGTCTTTGTTCCAACCACCGTGTAAGCCCCATACAAAGGATAGGCTGGTTCGCTTGAAGAGAATCTTTTCTATGATCAGACCTGACGATGTCGTGTATGAACAGGGCTCCGTAAGATCCAGTAGAATAAGTGATTTGGCATAATGCAAATTAGATTTTATTTATTTATTTTTATTTTTTTTTTACTTTCTTATCTTAATAGTATGAAAATACATTCATTTCTTCTGCATCGACCCGATTTATTATTATTATACTATCGGAGTGAAACAAGGGATCTAAAGAAGAGCAAAGGCTAGACTATATTAGTAACAAGTAAATCCTTTGTATGTAAAAAATCTCGATATATTTTTGGGATAAAGGTGAATCGCAAGGCCTAAGACGACCCAGAAAGCACTTGATCACGATCAACTTTGTACGCCTACTTGGGTATTGAGCATTTACCTGTAAAAATGGCATTCCTTGGAATGTATAGTTGCAACTTCGTAAAATGGAATCAGGTAACTTTTTTCTTACATATGAAATCATTCATATATGTGTGGATAACATATAGATTCATTTTATATGTATCCGTTTGTATCCATTTGATTCGATTGATTTTTGCTTGAGCCGGATGATGAAAAATTATCATGTCCGGTTCCTTCGGGGGATGGATCTAGAAAAATTCACCTATCCTAATAACAAAAAAACCTGACTTGAACGATCCTGTATTAAGAGCTAAATTAGCTAAAGGTATGGGTCATAATTATTATGGGGAACCCGCATGGCCCAATGATCTTTTATATATTTTTCCAGTAGTAATTCTCGGTACTATTGCTTGTAACGTAGGCTTAGCGGTTCTAGAACCTTCAATGATTGGTGAACCCGCGGATCCATTTGCAACTCCTTTGGAAATATTACCTGAATGGTATTTCTTTCCTGTATTTCAAATACTTCGTACAGTACCTAACAAGTTATTGGGTGTTCTTTTAATGGTTTCAGTACCTGCGGGATTATTAACAGTACCTTTTTTGGAAAATGTTAATAAATTCCAAAATCCATTTCGTCGTCCAGTAGCGACAACCGTTTTTTTGATTGGTACTGCGGTGGCCCTTTGGTTGGGTATTGGAGCAACATTACCGATTGATAAATCCCTAACTTTAGGTCTTTTTTAAATTGAATCAATTTTAAAATAAAATATCATGATGTGCGTATCTAGGGAGTAGTCACTTCAAAGTCAAAGTGAATTCTCCCTAGATACATTTATTCAATTCTGGTCCCAATATATGGATTGTGCTGAAGGTTCAAAATCCATTTTCGTTTTTTTTTTTTTTTTCTAATTTTCTAAAGTAAAAAAAAAAAAAATGAAATAAATCCTAAATCCAATGGATTTAAAATTTTGGTAAATCAATTTCGCAATGCTTTTCTACTTCTTTTCTAGAATGCCCAATATTTGTTTTACATCTTCTATGCGAAAGTGTTCAATTTTCATAAGGTCTTCTTGACTGTTATTCAAAAGGTCCAATAATGTATGTATATTGGACTTTTTGAGACAATTATAGATCCTGGGAGGCAATTCTGATTGGTCAATAAAAATATATTTCAATGCTATTTCTTTTTTCTTTTTTCTTAGTTTAGCTAATCTATCATGAAAAGGAAAAAAAGGTAAAGTAACGTTGTGTTGATTGTTTTCTAAATGTAAGTTTTCTTCTTCCGCATCTAGAAAGGGAATAAATAAATCAATCAAATTCCGAGAGGCTTCATGAAGTGCTTCTTTAGGAGTTAAACTTCCATTTGTCCATATTTCTAGAAAAAGTATCTCCTGTTTTTCATTATCATTCCCATAACAATGAATACTATGATTCGCATTTCGAACAGGCATGAATACAGCATCTATAGGATAACTTCCGTCGTGAAAGTTCTTTGGCGTTTTTATACCGTATCCTCTATTTCTCTCGATTTGTAATCCAATACACAAATCAATTGGTTCGGTTAGGCTAGCTATATGCTGTGTATTATCAACGATTTCCACAGAAGGCGGTAAGATGATGTCTTGAGCAGTTACATATCCGGGACCCTTGGCACAAATAAAGGCGTTACGAGTTCCATACAAATTACTTCTCAATACAATTGCTTTTAAATTCATTAAAATTTCATGTACTGATTCTTGAATACCTACTATGGTAGAATATTCGTGTGGTATTTTCTCAGATTTTGCACGTGTAATACATGTTCCTTCTATTTCTCCAAGCAAAGCTCTTCGCATCGCAATGCCTATTGTGTCGGCTTGGCCTTTCATAAGTGGAGACAGAATAAAGCGTCCATAATAAAGACGCTTACTATCTGTTCTTGATTCAACACACTTCCACTGCAGTGTCCGAGTAGAGACTTTTACTTTCTCTCGAACCATAGTAATATTATTTTATTTGATCAGATCATTGAATCATTTATTTCTCTTGAAATCTCTTTAGTGTTTATTTCTACACACGTTTTTTTTTAGGAGGTCTACAGCCATTATGTGGCATAGGGGTTACATCCCGTACGAAACTTAATAGTATACCACTTCTACGAATAGCTCGTAATGCTCCATCTCTTCCGAGACCAGGACCTTTTATCAGAACTTCCACTCGTCGCATACCTTGGTCTACTACTGCTCGAATAGCATTTCTCGCTGCGGTTTGAGCAGCAAAAGGAGTCCCTCTTCTTGGACCCTTGAATCCACAAGTACCGGCGGAGGAAGAAGAAATTACCTGACCCCGTACATCTGTAATAGTAACAATGGTATTGTTGAAACTTGCTTGAACATGAATAACTCCTTTTGGTATTCTACGTGCACTTTTCCGTGCACTACTGCGCCCATTCCTACGTGAACCAACTTTTGGTATAGGTTTTGCCATATTTTATCATTTCATAAGGATAAGTCAGAGATATATGGATATATCCATTTCATGTCAAAACAGATCTTCTATTTTTATTTGTTCATCGCTTTCTTTAAGATTAGTTTCTTTTCTTTAACTTTAAGGAGTTCTTTTTAGAATAGAAAGATTATCCTTGTCTCTGTTTATGTCTCGGGTTGGAACAAATTACGACAATTCGTCCCCTCCTACGGATTAGTCGACATTTTTCACAAATTTTACGAACGGAAGCCCTTATTTTCATAGTTGTTATTCCTTAAATTTTTCCGAATCTACTTATTGGAAGAAAATAAGTTTCTTGAAATTTTTGAACCTTGAATTGGATCCCCCTGAAAGGAATCTTGAAGTTGAAAAAACTACCTAATCGTTCGAATCCTTGTTGCGGAGTCTATAAATTATACGCCCCCTGGTTGAATCATAAGCACTTACTTCACTTTTGTTGACTCTATCCCACGGTGGTATACGTATAAAACTCGATCGGACCCTTCCTGAAACATAACCTAGAATCAGATCTTCATTATCTAAAGGAATCTGGAGTGGACGTGATTCACTAATTAAACCTCCATGAATCCATTTTTGTTCTTTTATTCCAGGTAAAACTTCCTTGACGTATCAACTACTGTAGGGCAGGAGGAGTTCTATTAGACAACCCGTGCTTTTTTTTTTCACAAATGGAAAGTTTCGGATTCGGATACAATTCGGATGTTAGACAGATTACCATATATAACACAAAATTTCTCCGCCGATTCCTTCTAGTCGAGCCTCCCGGTCTGTCATTATACCCCGAGAAGTAGAAAGAATTACAATCCCCATCCCGCCTAAAATTCTAGGAATTTGTTGATAGTTAGAATAGATTCGTAGACCGGGTCGACTGATCCGTCGTAAATTTAAAATAGTTCTATATGGTCCTTTCCTATTCCTTCTATGCCGTAGGGTTAAAACCAAAAAATATTTGTTTCTTTCCCGATGTTTCCTTATGTTATCGATAAAACCTTCTCGTAAAAGTATTTTAACAATGTTTTCAGTGATGTTAGTAGATCCTATTCGAATCGTTCCTTTTCTATTCATGTCAGCATTTCGTATAGAAGTTATTATGTCAGCAATAGTGTCCTTACCCATGGTAAACTAAAATTATTGTTGCTCCCGAATTTTGATATAACCAACATGTTCTTTTTTTTTTTTTACTTAGTAAAGGTATATACGTGAGACACAATCTACTAATTAATCTATGTCATTTAAATACTCTAATTTAAATACTATAACTATATTGAATTGAGGTCTCGTCTTATAATACCTCAGGAGCTAATGAAACTATTTTAGTGAAATTTAACTGTCTCAATTCCCCGGCGATCGCACCAAAAATTCGAGTTCCTTTTGGATTTCCTTTTTGATCAATGACAACTGCAGCATTGTCATCATATCGTATTATCATACCGTTGTCGCGTTTGAGTTCTTTACAAGTACGTACAATTACAGCTCTGATCACTTCTGATCTTTCTAGAGGTGCCTTTGGTACTGCTTTCTTGATCACAGCAACAATAACGTCACCAATATGAGCATATCGGCGATTACTAGCTCCTATGACTCGAATACACATTAATTCTCGGGCCCCGCTGTTATCTGCTACATTCAAATGGGTCTGAGGTTGAATCATTTTTTTTAATCTCTTCTTTCAATGGAACAAAGGACGAAGAAAAAAAGAAATATTGTTTGTCAAAAAAAAAAAAAAAAGGAAACCCGCAATTGTTTTTTTTATTCCCAAGACTTCTTTCCTTTGGTTCTATATTCCTATCCTGAAATAATGAATTGAGTTTTTATAGGCATTTTGGACGCCGCTATTGAAATAGCCTTTCTTGCTATATTTTCGGCTACTCCGCTCATTTCATAAAGTATTCTGCCCGGTTTAACGACAGCTACCCAATACTCGGGAGATCCTTTCCCCGAACCCATACGTGTTTCTGTAGATCTTACCGTAACTGGTTTGTCTGGAAATATACGTACCCATATTTTTCCACCACGGCGTACATTTCGTGTCATTGCGCGGCGCCCCGCTTCTATTTGTCTAGATGTAATCCAAGCGGGTTCAAGTGCTTGAAGAGCATATCTACCGAAACAAATGCGATTACCTCGATAAGATATTCCTTTCATTCTTCCTCTATGTTGGTTACGAAATCTGGTTCTTTTTGGGTTATAGTTGATGGTTGTTTATTAATTCCATCTCTACTACAGAACTGGACATGAGAGTTTCTTCTCATCCAGCTCCTCGCGAAAAAAATGACTAAAAAATATTTTATTTTATTCTTAAGATATATAGGTAGTTACTGAATAATAGATTGAATCCTGGGATTCTTTGCTTTGAGATTTTATCTGATCTATTTGAGATTTTATCTGATCTATTATAAATTTGTATATCTTGTTTGGATATATATTGGATATATATATAAGTAATTAAACATGGATTCTATTTATAGATAATGTCTTATCTTGTTTTTGTTATAATGTTATAACGAATCTTTATTTTGTTTTGTCTTTTTTTATCATATTCATCTCGGATCGACAAAAATTTAACAATCAAATAAAATGAAAATAAAATTTTTAAAATGAAAATAAAAAAAAAAAATGAAAATAAAATTTTTAAAATGAAAATAAAATTTTCGCGGGCGAATATTTACTCTTTCAATATCTATTTCAGTTGTCGGGTTAACTCATGACCTCTCAGAATCAGAACAGAATAAAAAGAAATGAAGTGGTCTCTGGTTTGTTCCGCCATCCTACCCGATAAATCATTAGGATTCGTTTTCAATAGAATCCTCTGCATTCACGGGTTCCGTCGTCCCCATCGCTTCTCGATTAATGCTTAGGTCTGAATTCTCCAATGGAGCCTTAATTTAATATTTAATAAAAATTTAATATTTAATAAAAATAAAAATTTAATATTTAATAAATAATATTTAATAAAAAAATTTGTTAATTTGTTCTTTAGTCAACCTTCTCAGTCTTTATTGACTTAAGGCTCTTGATTTTTTCTTCGATGAACAGATATTCATCTAATTATTGATGAATCTCTATTGATGCTCTATTACATTGCTCTTTATGAGATGCTTCGTAGACCTTACATATTGGAATCATATATCATTTCATTTCTATTTCTT
>NW_028322882.1:0-15000 GCF_047325235.1 Durio zibethinus | reverse complement strand
GGTCGGACTCTATTATGGATTTCTGACCACATTATCCCTAGGTCCCTCTTATCTCCTCCTTGTACAAACTTGGGTTATGGAACAAGGAGAAGAAGGAAACGAGAAGAGGGCAGCAGCAACAACTGGCTTTCTTATGGGACAGCTCATGCTGTTCATATCGATCTACTATGAGCCTCTGCATTTAGCATTGATTAGACCTCATCTACTAAATGTCCTAGTTCTACCGTATCTTTGGTTTTATTACTTCTGGAACAATGACAAAGACTATTTTGATTTTTTTGATTATTATGCAGGAGAGACTGCCGGAAATTCAATGCGTAATCTTAGGATTCAATGTGTATTCCTGCATAATTTAATTTTTCAATTAGTCAACCATTTCATTTTACCAAGTCCAATGTTAGCCAGATTAGTCAACATTTATATGTTTCGATACAACACCAATATGTTATTTGTAATAAGTAGTTTTGTTGGTTTTTTAATTGGTCATATTTTATTAATGAAATGGGTTGGATTGGTATTAGTCTGGATACAAAAAATTTTATTAATGAAATGGGTTGGAGTGGTATTAGCCTGGATACAAAAAAGGACTTTTCTTAGGTATTATATAGTTATTCGATCTAATAGGCATCTTATATTCGAACTTACAAAGTCTATTCCTCGAATCTTTACTCTTCTCTTTTTTATTACCTGTCTTTACTCTATAGGTAGAAAACCGTCACACATGCTGACTAAGAAACTGACAGGAATTCATCAAAGCCGAAGAAAAGGGCAGGAATTGGAGGAATTGAAGGAATTGGAGGAAAGGGAGGAAGAAACAAACATAGAAATAGAAACTATTTCCAAAGGGGGGGAGGAACAGGTATCCACCAAAGAAAATCTTTCTTATTACCCTTTTTCGAAAGAGACCGACTATAAAAATAGCCCAGTTTATGAAACTTCTTATCTGGATGGGAATCAGGAAAATTCGAAGTTAGAAATAATATCAGAAAAAAAAGAATATAAAAAATTATTATGGTTTGAAAAACCTCTTGTGACGCTTATTTTTGATTATAAACAACGGAATCGACCTTGGCGATATATAAAAAATAATCGGTTTGACAATGCTCTAAAAAATGAAATGTCACAATATTTTTTTTATACATGTCGAAGTGATGGAAAAGAAAAAATCTCTTTTACATATCCACCTAGTTTAGCAGCTTTTGGAGAAATGGTACAAAAACAAATAGATTTTTTCACACCAGAAGAATTGTTTTCTGACGAATCGTATACTGATTGGAGTTTTATCAATGAACTAAAAAGAATAAATTTAAGTAAGGAGTTTATAAAGAGAGTCGAATATTTAGATAAGGAATATTTATATAAGGAATCTTTTGATCTGGGCATACTTGAAAAAAGGACTCGATTTTCTAATTATGAAACTAATGAAGAAACTAATAATGAAACTAATAATGAAACTAATAATGAAACTAATAATGAAGAAACTACTACTGAAACTAATAATGAAACTAATAATGAAACTAATAATGAAACTAATAATGAAACTAATAATGAAACTAAAAGAAATAATGAAATTAAAAGAAATAATGAAACTAATAATGAAACTAATAATGAAACTAATAATGAAACTAAAAGAAATAATGAAACTAAAAGAAATAATGAAACTAAAAGAAATAATGAAACTAATAATGAAACTAATAATGAAACTAATAATGAAACTAAAATAAAATACTTGCCTAAAATATATGATCCTTTCTTGCAGGGACCCTACCGCGGAAGAATCAAAAAATTGTTTTCACCTTTAAGTGAAAAAACAAACACGGATCCGTTTTGGATAAATAAGATTCATGTTATACTTCTTGCTACTGATTATTACGAATTTGAACAGACAATAGATACACTCAAATCATTATCAACAGAAAAAGAACTTTCTTTATTGACAGAAACAGAAGATGAACAGACAATAGATACACTCAAATCATTATCAACAGAAAAAGAACTTTCTTTATTGACAGAAACAGAAGATGAACAGACAATAGATACACTCAAATCATTATCAACAGAAAAAGAACTTTCTTTATTGACAGAAACAGAAGATGAACAGACAATAGATACACTCAAATCATTATCAACAGAAAAAGAACTTTCTTTATTGACAGAAACAGAAGATGAACAGACAATAGATACACTCAAATCATTATCAACAGAAAAAGAACTTTCTTTATTGACAGAAACAGAAGATGAACAGACAATAGATACACTCAAATCATTATCAACAGAAAAAGAACTTTCTTTATTGACAGAAACAGAAGATGAACAGGGAAATATCGATTCCGAGGATCGAGTCAAAATTTTGAAATTTTTATGCAATATAGTTATAACTAATCCCGACAATCAAACAATTATAAAAAAATCTAATGGAATAAAAGAAATAAGTAATGGAATAAAAGAAATAAGTAAAGAAGTTCCTCGATGGTCATACAAACTACTCGACATTTTCGAACAACACCATAGAGGAGGCGAGGAACACATGATAACAGATTATGCAATTCGTTCAAGAATCTTCCGGTACGCAATAGTTTTTTCTAAGGAGGAGTTAAAGGATGATTTTTTTCTACCAAACGATATAGAAAACGACCTATCTTTGATGGAATATTCGCCAGAACCGAATTTTCGTCGAGACATAATAAAAGGTGCCGTGCGTGCCCAAAGACGTAAAATAATTAATGGGGAACTGTTTCAATCAAATGTGCATTCCCCACTTTTTTTTGACAGAGTAGACAGCCTCTTCTTCAGAGTGTTCAGATCTTTGTATTCTGATATTTCTTGGCTGATAAAACTAATATCTCGAAATTGGATATGGAAAAACAAAGAATCACAAATTTCTGATTATACAGAAAATGAGGAGGACATAAGAGAAGAAGACGAAGAGATAAGAGAAAGCATAGAAAAGATACAAGAAAGAGACAAAGAGGAAGAAAAAAGAAGAGAAAGCATAGAAGAGATACAAAAAGGAGACAAAAAAGAGAAAGAAAAAAGAAGACAAGAGTCAGAGGCAGATGACTTCCTGCTGGACGCAGCAGAATTTTGGGATATCGTCTTTTTTGGTCAAGGACCAAGGGGCATCATGTTAATAGCCCAATCGATTTTTAGAAAATATATTCTATTACCTTCATTGATAATAGCTAAAAACATTGTCCGTATATTATTATTTCAAATTCCTGAGTGGTCCACGGATTTCAAGGGTTGGAAGCGAGAAATACATGTTAAATGCACTTATAATGGTCTTCAATTCTCCACAAAAGACTTTCCAAAAAATTGGTTATCAGAAGGTATCCAGATCAAGATCCTATATCCTTTTCGCCTGAAACCTTGGCGCGGATCTAAACTGAAACCCTCTCATAAAGATCCAATGAAAAAAAAGCATAAAGATCCAATGAAAAAAAAGCATAAAGATCCAATGAAAAAAAAGAAAGTTAAAAAGAATGATTTTTGCTTTTTAACAGCTTGTGGACTGGAAAGTGACTTACCTTGCGGTCCTCCTCGAAGACGGCCTTCGTTTTTTCAGCCTATTTTTAACGAACTAGAAAAAAAAAGTGAAAAATGGAAAATTTTTAAAAAAGGAAAAAAATTGTTTCGAAAAGTCTCAGGAGAAACAAAAATTCCATTTGTAAAGGGAATAATAAAAAAACTTTCAAAAAGAAATCCAGTTTTGGAGTTGAGAGAAGAATTGGGCGAAACTAAAAAAGATTTGGGCGAAACTAAAAAAGATTCGATAATCAGTAATAAGATGATTGACGAATCATCCCTTCAAATTCAATCTATGGAGCGGACAAATTATTCATTAACAGAAAAAAAGATAAAAGATCTGACTGAGAGAACAAACACAATCAAAAATCAAATAGAAAAAATTATAAAAGACAAGAAATTAGAATCATCAAAAAAATTTTGGAAAATATTAAAAAGAAGAAATATTCGATTAATCCGTAAATTCTATTTATTTATAAAACTTTTTATTCAAAAGATATACATAGATATTTTTCTATATATCATTAAATATATCATTAATATTCCAAGACCCAATCCACAACTTTTTCTTGAATCAACAAAAAAAATGATTGATAAATTCATTTACAATAATGAAGCAAATCAAGAAAGAATTAATAAACCAAATAAAAATACAATTCATTTTATTTCAACTATAAAAAATATAAAAAACTCACTTTCGAATATTAGAAATCAAAATGCAAAAGCTTTTTGTGACTTATCCTCCCTCTCACAAGCATATGTATTTTACAAATTATCACAAACCCAAGTTATTAAATTCAAACCTATCCTTCAATATCACGGAACATCTCTTTTTCTTAAAAATGAAATAAAAGATTATTTTGAAGAACAAGGAATATCTCATTCCCAATTAAAACATCATTATGGGTTAAGACAAAAAATCTCTGGAATAAAGGAATGGAAAAACTGGTTAAGGAGTCATTATCAATACGATTATCAATACGATTTAGTTCAGAGTATATGGCTTAGATTAGTACCAGAACAATGGCGAAATAGAGTCAATCAACACTATATGGCTCAAAATAAAGATTTAACAAAATGGGATTCAGATGAAAAAGAAAGATTAATACATTACGAAAAAAAAAATGATTTTCAAGCGAATTCATTACTGAATCAAGAATATAAACTGAATCAAGAACAAAAACGGAATCAAGAACAAAAATATAAAAAAGATAATTTTAAAAAACACTATAGATATAATTTATTATCATATATATTTATTATATATCAAGATATGAGGGACTCATATACTTATGGATCACCATTACAAGTAAATAAGAGGGAAGAGATTCCTTATAATTACAACATGGATAAACGAAAATTTTTTGATATATTGGGGGATATTCCTATCCATAATTATCTAACGGGGAAAACGGGGAAAACGGGGAAATTTTCGCATAGAAAATTTTTTAATTGGAGAATTCTTAATTTTTGTCTTAGAAATAAGACCGATATTGAGTCCTGGGTCGATACCAGTACCAAGAGTAAGAAGACCAGTACCAAGAGTAAGAAAACCAGTACCAAGAGTAAGAAAAATATTAAGACTGTGATTAATAATTTTAATAATTATCAAATATCGAATCTGGAACTTTGGTTCTTCCCAGAATTTGTGCTACTATATAATGCATATAAGGTTGAACCATGGATCATACCAATAAAACTACTTCTTTTCAATTTTAATTTTAATGGAAAAAAAGAGGATCTTGTATCAGATGCAAAAAAAAAAAGAAAATTTAGATCCGTTCTCTCAAATCAAGAAAAAGATGTTGAAGAAGATTATGGTAAATCATCCAATCAAGAAAAAGGTAAATCATCCAATCAAGAAAAAGGTAAATCATACAATCAAGAAAAAGATGTTGAAGAAGATTATGGTAAATCATCCAATCAAGAAAAAGGTAAATCATCCAATCAAGAAAAAGGTAAATCATACAATCAAGAAAAAGATGTTGAAGAAGATTATGGTAAATCATACAATGAAGAAAAAGGTAAATCATACAATCAAGAAAAAGATGTTGAAGAAGATTATGGTAAATCATACAATGAAGAAAAAGGTAAATCATACAATCAAGAAAAAGATGTTGAAGAAGATTATGGTAAATCATCCAATCAAGAAAAAGGTAAATCATACAATCAAGAAAAAGATGTTGAAGAAGATTATGGTAAATCATCCAATCAAGAAAAAGGTAAATCATACAATCAAGAAAAAGGTAAATCATCCAATCAAGAAAAAGGTAAATCATCCAATCAAGAAAAAGGTAAATCAGATCAAGAAAAAGGTAAATCAGACAATCAAGAAAAAGATGTTGAAGAAGATTCTGGTAAATCAAAAAAACATAGAAAGGAAGACGAGAGCAAGAGAGAAGCTCGTTTATTCCTACAAAAGTATTTGTATTTTCAATTCGGATGGGATGCTGATTCTTTCGATGAAAAAATAATCAAAAATATCAAAGCATATTCTTTCATTCTTGGCCTGATAAATATGAATGAAACTTTTCTATACTCTGTTAGAAGAGGAGGAACGAATCTGGATATTTTGATGGATTCGGCGGATAAGTTACTTTTAACTTATCAATACCTACTCAAAAAAGGAGTATTGATTATCGAACCAATTCGCCGGTATGTAGAAATTGATGGACAATTTATTCTATATCAAACTATAAGTATTTCATTGGTTCATAAAAATAAACATGAAATTAATCAAAGACGCAAAAAAAAAAAAAGACGCAAAAAAAAAAACTATATTGAAAAAAATAATTTTGATGAATCCATTGCAAGACATCAAAAAATGACTGAAAATAAAGACAAAAATCATTATGATTTGTTTATTCCTGAAAATATTTTATCCCCTAACCACCGGAGAGAATTGCGAATTCGAATTTCTTTCAATTCAAGGGATAAAAATGGTATGCATAGAAATCCAGTATTTTTAAATAATGTAAAAAACTGTGGTCAAGTTTTGAATAAAAACAAACATCTTGATAGTGATAAAAAGAAACTAATTAAATTAAAGTTCTTTCTTTGGCCCAATTATCGATTAGAAGATTTAGCTTGTATGAATCGCTATTGGTTTAATAGTAATAATGGCAGTCGTTTCAGTATGGTAAGGATACATATGTATCCGCGTTTGAAAATTCGTCAATGGTACATTTTTCCATATATTATGATTGAAAACCGGATTGATTAATTTTATTTGAAAAAATTATAAAGTTCATAACGAACTTAAAATCATTGTGCATATTAAAATGAATGGTATTATTATTATTACTGATCAGTAAAATTCACATTCAAAAAAAGGGGGAGAGAAATTTTTGTTTTATGGTAAAAAATTCATTCATCTCAGTTATTTTTCAAGAAAAAAAAGAAGAAAACAAGGGGTCCGTTGAATTTCAAATAGTCAGTTTCACCAATAAGATACGAAGACTTACTTCACATTTGGAATTGCACAAAAAAGACTATTTATCTCAGAGAGGTCTACGTAAAATTCTAGGAAAACGTCAACGGCTTCTGTCTTATTTATCAAAGAAAAATAACATACGTTATAAAGAATTAATTAGTGAGTTGGATATTCGGGAATCAAAAAATCGTTAATTTGATTGAATTAGTCGATTTATTATATTTTTCATTTTGATGTACTTCTTTTCGTTTTCAACAATTCATGTAAGAATGAATCGAGGAAAAACTTATGAATCTATCAG
Source organism: Durio zibethinus (assembly GCF_047325235.1). Taxonomy (NCBI): domain Eukaryota; kingdom Viridiplantae; phylum Streptophyta; class Magnoliopsida; order Malvales; family Malvaceae; genus Durio; species Durio zibethinus. The sequence continues at coordinate 7,741 of NW_028322882.1, read as the reverse complement.
CTACAGAAAAAGACCTTATGATAGTCAATATGGGACCTCACCACCCATCAATGCACGGTGTTCTTCGTCTCATCGTTACTCTAGATGGTGAAGATGTTGTTGACTGTGAACCAATATTAGGTTATTTACACAGAGGAATGGAAAAAATTGCGGAAAACCGAACAATTATACAATATTTGCCTTATGTAACACGTTGGGATTATTTAGCCACTATGTTCACGGAAGCAATAACCGTAAATGGACCAGAACAATTGGGCAATATTCAAGTCCCTAAAAGAGCCAGCTATATCAGAGTAATTATGTTGGAGTTGAGTCGTATAGCTTCTCATCTATTATGGCTTGGACCTTTTATGGCCGATATTGGTGCACAGACCCCCTTTTTCTATATTTTCAGAGAAAGAGAATTAGTATATGATCTATTCGAAGCTGCCACCGGTATGAGAATGATGCATAATTATTTTCGTATCGGAGGAGTAGCGGCCGATCTACCCTATGGCTGGATAGATAAATGTTTGGATTTCTGTGATTATTTTTTAACAGGAATTGTTGAATATCAAAAACTTATTACGCGAAATCCTATTTTTTTAGAACGAGTTGAAGGGGTAGGGGTTATTGGTGGAGAAGAAGCAATAAATTGGGGTCTATCCGGCCCAATGCTACGAGCCTCTGGAATCAAATGGGATCTTCGTAAAGTTGATCATTATGAGTGTTACGACGAATTTGATTGGGAAATCCAGTGGCAAAAAGAAGGAGATTCATTAGCTCGTTATTTAGTCCGAATCAGTGAAATGACGGAATCCATAAAAATAATTCAACAGGCCCTGGAAGGAATTCCGGGGGGTCCCTATGAGAATTTAGAAATCCGATGTTTTGATCGAGAAAGGGATCCAGAATGGAATGATTTTGAATATCGATTCATTAGTAAAAAACCTTCTCCTACATTTGAATTACCGAGACAAGAACTTTATGCGAGAATGGAAGCCCCAAAGGGAGAATTAGGAATTTTTCTGATAGGAGATCAAAGTGGTTTTCCTTGGAGATGGAAAATTCGCCCGCCGGGTTTTATCAATTTGCAAATTCTTCCTCAGTTAGTTAAAAGAATGAAATTGGCTGATATTATGACGATACTAGGTAGCATAGATATCATTATGGGAGAAGTTGATCGTTGAAATGATAATTTATACAACAGAAGTAGAAGATATCAATTCCTTTTACAGATTGGAATCCTTAAAAGAGGTCTATGGGATCATATGGATGTTTGTCCCTATTTTGACTCTTGTATTGGGAATCACAATAGGTGTACTAGTAATTGTATGGTTAGAAAGAGAAATATCTGCAGGAATACAACAACGTATTGGGCCTGAATACGCCGGCCCTTTGGGAATTCTTCAAGCTCTAGCAGATGGAACAAAACTGCTTTTCAAAGAGAATATTCTTCCATCTAGAGGAAATACTCGTTTATTCCGTATTGGACCGTCTATAGCAGTCATATCCATTTTACTAAGTTTTTCAGTAATTCCTTTTAGCTCTCGCCTTATTTTAGCCGATCTCAATATCGGTATTTTTTTATGGATTGCCATTTCAAGTATTGCTCCTGTTGGACTTCTTATGTCAGGATACGGATCAAATAATAAATATTCCTTTTTAGGTGGTCTGCGAGCTGCTGCTCAATCGATTAGTTATGAAATACCATTAACTCTATGTGTTTTATCAATATCTCTACGTGCGATTCGTTGAAATATAAACTTTTCTTTTCCCTATTCCTTTCGTTCTATAAAATAAGCTGAATGGATTGAATAGATATCTTCGTTATTTTATTATCCTTCAGGTTGATAAACTAAATTAGATAGTTATATATGAGTGAAAGAAAGCAGCTTATAAATTCGCAGTAAATTAAACAAAAAAAAATTTAATCTCATTTCCTATGTACAAGAGTTAAGTGGAAGAAAACATAAGTGGAAGAAGTCTTTACCCCAAGACGGGTTGATTAGTCAATCTAGCTTGAAGCGGGCTCAAAAGATCAACCGTATAGAGTTTTGGCTATCCTTTGTATAGATTCCCATACATGTATTGCCAAACCAAACGGGGGATTGAACAAAAAAATGAGTGGATGGTTAGGAACACCAAAATACACAAAGGATTAGTAATGGAGATTATGTAAATTATATAAAAAGGATATTTCTGGATAACATAAAAAGAATACTAATTGGGGCTTTAAATTAGTAGAAATGAGTAGGCAGTACTACCCACGATTCCGGTCCAGAGTATGCTCCTATCCACCGATTAAAGTAATGACTATCAGGAACGAAATAATCCTTTACTATTTTTTAGTTTAAGCCCCCATTCGTAATTTTCTCAGATCAGAAAGAAGAATAGGAACGAAAAAGAAAGAATAAAAAATAAATATTTTTTTTTTTTTTATTCTTTCTTTCATATATATAGAGAGATATAATCTGTGTCATGATTTATGAGCTAATGTAATATTTAATTTTTTTCGTAATCGAAAACAATGGGTTGAAATATCTATTGATATTTCTACAAGAAGTATTTTATTGAAGGCTTAAGTTATTACTCAACAAATAAAAATTGAAATTAGTAACGGGCGAGATCAATTCAGAAGCACTTTTTTTATTCTTCATAATATAGCAGACAGAATTCCATTGGTATAATTTTGGACCTTCCAATCCATTTTTTCTCTATCTATTCTACAACCATACGAAGAGAAATAATACTGATTCGGTCCTTAAATTTATTTGTGACCCACGAGGAGCCGTATGAGTTGAAAACCTCATGTACGGTTTTGGACTAGCGATGGGAACAGTGATGTTATCATCGACTATAATTATCTAACAGCTCAAGTACAGTTGATATAGTTGAGGCGCAATCAAAATATGGGGTTTGGGGATGGAATTTGTGGCGTCAGCCAATAGGGTTTATCGTTTTTCTAATTTCTTCTCTAGCAGAATGTGAGAGATTACCTTTTGATTTACCAGAAGCCGAGGAAGAATTAGTAGCAGGGTATCAAACCGAATATTCGGGTATCAAATTTGGTTTATTTTATGTTGCTTCCTATCTAAATCTATTACTTTCTTCCTTATTTGTAACAGTTCTTTACTTGGGGGGTTGGAATATTTCCATTCCGTACGTATTCGTCCCTGAGCTATTTGAAATAAATAAAATGAATGGAATCTTTGGAACGACAATTGGTATCTTTATTACATTAGCTAAAACTTATTTGTTTTTGTTTATTTCTATCGCAACAAGATGGACTTTACCTAGGTTAAGAATGGACCAATTATTAAATCTTGGATGGAAATTTCTTTTACCCATTTCTCTCGGTAATCTATTATTAACAACTTCTTTCCAACTTCTTTCACTGTAAAGAAAAAAAGAATACGAGATTCATGACTTGGTTCAAACAAGAGAAAGAAACAAACATAAAATTATTCATAGATATTCACGATATGTTCCCTATGGTAACTGGGTTCATGAATTATGGCCACCAAACAGTCCGAGCAGCAAGGTACATTGGTCAAGGTTTCATGATTACCTTATCCCACGCAAATCGTTTACCTGTAACTATTCAATACCCTTATGAAAAATTAATCGCATCAGAGCGTTTCCGTGGGCGAATCCATTTTGAATTTGATAAATGCATTGCTTGTGAAGTATGTGTTCGTGTATGCCCTATAGATCTGCCTGTTGTTGATTGGAAATTTGAAACGGATATTAGAAAAAAACGATTGCTTAATTACAGTATTGATTTCGGAATTTGTATATTTTGTGGTAACTGCGTTGAGTATTGTCCAACAAATTGTTTATCAATGACTGAAGAATATGAACTTTCTACTTACGACCGTCACGAATTGAATTATAATCAAATTGCTTTGGGCCGTTTACCAATGTCAGTAATTGACGATTATACAATTCGAACAATTTTGAATTCGCCTCAAAGAAAAACTGAGTAAGTAAACCTCCTATTCTATTAAAGAGAAATTTCCAATTCTTTTAAGGTTCCGTTTTGGTTTAAGTTAAAAGAATATTTGGTTTGACTTAAAAGAATGAGGCCTTTACTCTTTGTTTGGTCAATAAATAAAAATTCAATTACAAATTAACTGGTTGATAAGAATTTCGAATTCATTTTTCTTGAAAATCTATTAATATATTCGTAATTATTTCGAAATATATAGTTTCAAAAAACAAAATACCCTTTCGAACCGAACAAAAAAAAAGAATTAAAAACGAAACAATAATTGTACTTAGATCAATTCACACCTAATAGATTAGGATTTTATTCAATTAGGAACGTATCATAAAAAAAAAATTCCTGGTCGGGTCAATAAGATCATGAAAAGCATTTCGATTTATTTATCTCTTATTTTACATATAATGGATTTGCCTGGACCAATACACGATTTTCTTTTAGTTTTTCTGGGATCGGGTCTTATATTAGGGGGCCTGGGAGTGGTATTACTTACCAATCCAATTTTTTCTGCCTTTTCATTGGGATTGGTTCTTGTTTGTATATCCTTATTCTATATTCTCTCAAATTCTCATTTTGTAGCTGCTGCCCAGCTTCTTATTTATGTGGGAGCCATAAATGTTTTAATCCTATTTGCTGTGATGTTCATGAATGGTTCAGAATATTATAAAAATTTTAATCTGTGGACCATTGGGAATGGCCTTACTTCGTTGATTTGTACAAGTATTCTTGTTTCGCTAATTACTACTATATTAGATACATCATGGTACGGGATTATTTGGACTACAAGATCAAACCAAATTATAGAACAAGATTTGATAAGTAATAGTCAACAAATTGGAATTCATTTAGCAACAGATTTTTTTCTTCCATTTGAATTCATTTCACTAATTCTTTTAGTTGCTTTGATAGGTGCAATTGCTGTGGCTCGTCAGTAATAAATCTTTCTAACTAGGAATAGCAAGCAATCCAAATTAAACTTTTTTCTGTCTTATCGCATCTATTTTCCTTGAATTCTTGTTCGTGTATAAAATATAAAATAGAAATTCGTTTATTCGAGATATTTCCAATATATTCTTTTTGTTATATTCTATTCTAGTCAATCAAATCCGTTGAATTATTGTTCATATTAAAATGAATCGAAATTGATAAGGAGTTGGTCAATGATGCTCGAACATATACTTGTTTTGAGTGCCTATTTATTTTCTATCGGTATTTATGGATTGATCACGAGTCGAAATATGGTTCGGGCCCTTATGTGTCTTGAACTTATACTGAATGCGGTTAATATAAATTTTGTAACATTTTCTGATTTTTTTGATAGTCGGCAATTAAAAGGAAATATTTTATCAATTTTTGTTATAGCTATTGCAGCCGCTGAAGCAGCTATTGGATCAGCTATTGTTTCCTCAATTTATCGTAACAGAAAATCAACGCGTATCAATCAATCAACTTTGTTGAATAAGTAATATTAATAATATTAAATTATAAGATTCACCAATTTGAATTAGCATGTCCAATATGTTGGAATCTACATCATGTTTTCGAAAACGTAAGAAATCAAAGTATCTTGGTCCTTTCTTATGAGTTGATCCCGAAGGAAATTGATTAGAAAATTTCTGGTAAATCGTTGATTCATCTGGTGTTTAACTATAATGATTCATTTACAAGTTTACTAGATTGAAATTTTATGATGTTCAAAAAATTATAGATCCCATGTCACATTCAGTAAAAATTTATGATACATGTATAGGGTGTACTCAATGTGTCCGAGCCTGCCCCACCGATGTGTTAGAAATGATACCTTGGGATGGATGTAAAGCTAAGCAAATTGCTTCCGCTCCAAGAACAGAAGACTGTGTTGGTTGTAAGAGATGTGAATCCGCTTGTCCAACAGATTTCTTGAGCGTTCGAGTTTATTTATGGCATGAAACAACTCGAAGTATGGGTCTAGCTTATTGATACGTTCCCGAAAACCCCACTTGAATACATTTTGAATCCATTTTATTTTTTTTTTACTGAAAAAACCCGTGCTCAAAAAAAATCTTTTTTGAGCACGGGTTTTTCTGGTCCAAGTGCATCTTGTCTTTACCACGAATTATTTTCCTTGGTTAACAATAATTGTAGTTTTACCAATATCTGCAGGTTCTTTAATTTTCTTTCTTCCTCATAGAGGAAATAAGCTAATTAAGTGGTATACTATGTGTATATGCATATTTGAACTCCTTCTAACAACCTATGCATTTTGTTATCATTTCCGATTGGACGATCCATTAATCCAGCTGGAGGAAGATTATAAATGGATAAATTTTTTTGATTTTTACTGGAGATTGGGAATAGATGGACTTTCTATAGGGCCCATTTTACTGACAGGATTTATCACTACTTTAGCTACTTTGGCGGCTTGGCCAGTTACTCGAGATTCGCGATTATTCCATTTCTTGATGCTAGCAATGTACAGTGGTCAAATAGGATCATTTTCTTCTCGAGACCTTTTACTTTTTTTCATCATGTGGGAGTTCGAATTAATTCCCGTTTATCTACTTCTATCCATGTGGGGGGGAAAGAAACGTCTGTACTCGGCTACAAAATTTATTTTGTACACTGCGGGGGGTTCCATTTTTTTATTAATAGGAGTTTTGGGTATCGGTTTATACGGTTCTAATGAACCAACATTAAATTTTGAAACATTAGCTAATCAATCGTATCCTGTCGCACTGGAAATCATATTCTATATTGGATTTCTTATTGCTTTTGCTGTCAAATCGCCGATTATACCCTTACATACGTGGTTACCAGACACCCATGGGGAGGCACATTACAGTACTTGTATGCTTCTAGCCGGAATTTTATTAAAAATGGGAGCGTATGGATTAGTTCGCATCAATATGGAATTATTACCCCACGCTCATTCCATATTTTCTCCCTGGTTGATAATAGTGGGTACAATGCAAATAATTTATGCAGCTTCAACATCTCTTGGTCAACGGAATTTAAAAAAAAGAATAGCCTATTCCTCCGTATCTCATATGGGTTTCATAATTATAGGAATTGGCTCTATAACTGATACGGGACTCAACGGAGCTATTTTACAAATAATATCTCATGGATTTATCGGTGCTGCACTTTTTTTCTTGGCAGGAACGAGTTATGATAGAATGCGTCTTTTTTATCTCGACGAAATGGGTGGAATGGCTATTCCGATTCCAAAAATATTTACGATGTTCAGTATCTTATCGATGGCTTCTCTTGCATTACCGGGCATGAGTGGTTTTGTTGCAGAGTTGATAGTCTTTTTTGGAATAATTACCAGCCAAAAATATTTTTTAATGCCAAAAATACTAATTACTTTCGTAATGTCAATTGGAATGATATTAACTCCTATTTATTCATTATCTATGTCACGTCAAATGTTCTATGGATACAAGCTATTTAATGCTCAAAGTTCTTATTTTTTTGATTCTGGACCACGAGAGTTATTTGTTTCGATCTCTATCTTTCTACCAGTAATAGGTATTGGTATTTATCCGGATTTTGTCCTCTCATTATCAGGTGAGAAGGTCGAAACTATTCTATATAATTATTTTTATAGATAGTTTTGATGAATAAAACAAAAAATCAAAAAGTAATCCTATGATTTTTAAAATTGTTCGTTGTACAGTGAAAAAAAAAAGAAAGAAGTCTTTTTTCTTCTCTTAAGTTTAAGTTAAGTAAAAAAAGGTAAAAGAATTAAATTGAATTTTAATCAGACATCTTTGG
>NW_028322881.1:25000-30000 GCF_047325235.1 Durio zibethinus | reverse complement strand
GGTATAGGAAATCATGTCGGCGAGATCTATTTAGTTCTAAATATACTTGAAATTCCTCCATTTCAAATTCGATTTGAACCAAAGTATAGGGGATCTATTCGGTTATCAAATGATACATAGTGCGATACAGTCAAAACAAGGTATTATAGTAAGAAAATAATAGATACCTCGGAGACAGGTAGATTCATCAACGGATTCTCTATCCTATCTTTTGCCATCTAATTGATTTATGTTCGTTATAGGATAAGAAGATGGCTAGAAATCCTTTATTTTTTCAACCCAATCGCTCTTTTGATTTTGGAAAAAAAAAAAAAAATATCTTTTCTTTATCAATATACTGCTTCTTATACACATTCATGTCTAACCCATAAAGGGAATAACTAATAATTAGGACTCATAAAAAAATCGATAATTTACTCATGAGAAAAACCTTTACCGCATTAGGCACTAATTTATTTTTAACGTTTAATTAGATCGGGTAATCATTCAAATTGCGAACAGAAGCTCGTTACTTTTTGTTTCCCTATAATTGGGGCCGTAGAGCTCTATCCATTTATTCACTCGACCCAACTTTGAATTCAATTAATTTTTTTTGTTCCGCACCAAAAATTCAAAGACGATTTTTTTTTTTGGACTGATCCGGAAAAAAAATGGATTCTTAGAATTCTCCATTGATACGACATGCTCTTTTTTCCATCCACTCCTTTCAGGATCAGTCGTGGTCTTACAAACTGTACCGATGGTATGAACGAATCCCTTTCTTCATACAAATGTGTAAAAGATGCTAGTCGCACTTAAAAGCCGAGTACTCTACCGTTGAGTTAGCAACCCGAAAAAAATCGGAATAAAAAAAAAATGGAATTGCACGAGGCAATCAAAACATGAAATTAGCAAAAATTTGAATAAAATAAAAATACACGAAATTCTAAGATAAAAACATAGAAATAGAATAAGTGAAAATTTGTGGACCGCCTCCTGTCTTATTCATTCCATTGTTATCCATTTTTTTTTTTTTTTTTCAATACAATATACAATTACAATAAAAAAAACTTCTTGTATCACAACAAATTCAAAGAAAGAACCCATTATTTGAATGAAGTGAAGTGCCAAACTTGTGGGCGGGGATAAATAGATCTATTTATCTACGATCGAATTATATTTGTTCGATACACTGTTGTCAATATGATTGTAAATTTTGAATATAAATGTTGAGAAAAGAATAAAGAATATAAAAAAGACTATAAAAAAATACAATGAAAAAAAGAATTAAGTCAATTTTTTTTTTTTTTTTTATTATATTGTATTTTTTATTATTAATTATTAATAATATTTATTATTATAATATTTATTATTTTTATTATTAATAATATTTATTATTATAATATTTATTATTTTTATTATTAATAATATTTATTATTATAATATTTATTATTTTTATTATTATAATATTTATTATTATAATATTTATTATTATAATATTTATTATTAATTATTTATTATTAATTATTATTATTTATTATTAATTATTATTAATATTTTCTATTTTTATATGTTATTTTTTCTTGTTATTTTCTCTGTTTTTTTATCTTATTTTATGTTATTTTTTTTTTTTTATCTTATTTTATGTTATTTTTTTAAATGCAATTACTTCATTTATTCAATTGATCTTTTTTCTCTATATTTTATATCAATAAAATTAGCTCAATAAAATCTGTTATAGAACACGGTATTCTATAGTAGCAAAGCAATAAGAAATACGAATAATAAATAAAAAAGTATGAATAAAACAAAAGAGGGGGGAGGAAATTATAAAGAAAAATTTATACAAAGCTAGATATGAGTCATCCACCCCCTCTTTTTTGTATTTCATTAATTGAATTTTGTTTGATTAAGACTAAGTTCCGTAAAAACCCCGGCCTTCTTTAAAATATCATGGACAGTTCCTGTGGGTTGAGCTCCTTTTTCAAGGAAATAGAGAATAGCGGGAACATTCAAATGGGTTTGATTATTTATCGGATCATAAAAACCAACTTTTCGAAGATCTCTTCCCTCTCTTCGGGATCGAACATCAATTGCAACGATTCGATAAACGGCTCATTGGGATAGATGTAGTTAAATAATACCCCCCCCCTAGAAACGTATAAGAAGTTTTCTCCTCGTACGGCTCGAGAAAAAAAAAAAAAAATGATTAAAAGTTATGTCTATTAAAAGTTATGTCTATGTATGGAATTATAATGTATGTAATTAGAATGTCAAAAAGATCCATAAACCCGGCAAATCAATTAGACATTTAAACCCGTCTTTTTTTTTTCAAAAAAAAAGAAGAAAAAAGCATTCGTACTCTCATAACTCAAGTCAAATAACTCTCAAAATGCTCAAAAAAAAATCCTTAGGCATTCTTTTATTGAGTGGTCTCTAACCCCTTTTTTTGTTTGTCTCGTTTAGAATCGATTTCGATTCTTCATTTTGATCTAGTTGTTGAGACAATTGAAAAGGGTATTTCCTTGTTCTAGGATCCTTTATCTTTGTCTTGAATCATTGGGTTTAGACATTACTTCGGCGATATTTAATCATTTCAAAAATGGCAGCAACATGCCCCTTTTTCTCTCTTTTTTTCTTTCTATCAAAGAATCATATGAACGATTAATTCCCGCATTATACACTTTTGATCGAAAGAGTTTTACCAATTCCAACAATTTTTCTTTTTGATTTGAAAATAGTTTGAATCGGAGCTTTTCGATTTCTATATCAAAAATAGACTTACGAAGTTGTTCCAACTTATTTATTTCCATTAATTAACCCTAGATCCTTGCCCCTGAAAAATGGATGTTTCTCTTCGAGCTCCATCCTGTACTATTTACATTACAACCCAACAAAAAGACGGATTATAATAGAACAGAACAAAGGATGTCGAGCCAAAAGCACCTTCATTTCTACATAATGGAAGGTGGTGGGTTTTGACATCCACAGCCGATCATGTCCTTCAAGTCGCACGTTGCTTTCTACCACATCGTTTCAAACGAAGTTTTACCATAACATTCCTCTAGTTTGGAACATTGATTCAATTATGGAATCATGAATAGTCATTGGTTCAGTCGATACATAGTAATCTATCTATACTTTTTCCTTCTATATGAAATCAATTTCCTTCTATATGAATCTATATGAAATAAATAGATAATTTAGGAAGAAAAAGCCTCAATAAGAATTCAAATTAACCCATATTGTATGAATACAATATATTTTTATTTTTTTATACTTTTATTAATATTAAGCTTTTCTATTCTAATTAATAAGAAATTAATAATATAATTAATAATAATAATATTACGAATATTATAAATAACACAAATAAACTAATCTTTTTGAATCTGCCTTGCATCTTCAAATAACTCGATAGATCAAATAACTCGATAGAATAGATTCGCCAATCTCACAGTTCTTCGAGTGCCAATCTTAAGAAATCATTAAAAATCAAAAGCAAGAATCACATTTTCTCCAATATTTGACTCTTAGAAAGAAGGTTGTTAAAAAAAAAAGAGCAATTTAGATTCGGATATCGTTATTCTGATATATAAAAAGAGTAGGCTCTGGGACGAAAGGATTCGAACCTTCGAATAGCGGGACCAAAACCCGTTGCCTTACCACTCGGCCACGCCCCATTTAGATTTCTATTTGAAACTACTAAACACTAATATGGGTATTCCCTGTTCGTCAATTCCAGTTCCAAATAACTATGGAATAGATTAGATTCTTGCTAGGATTTTGGCACGTATGGATAGAGAATTAAACCGAATTTATTGATCATTACATATAATTCAATTAAGATATTGTATGAAAGTATGATTTCTTCTATTCTCTTGTAAGAATTGAAGGCTTTTTGATTGGGTGAGTTCAAAGAAGTATTGTTTAGTCTGCCTTATTTTCCTTTCTTCATTTTTTTCCTTATATCAAAAAACATATTAATAACTCAATCAAAATTATCTCCAAGAACAAAATTTTGTTATGCTTAATCTTAATATCTTTAATTTGATCTGTATCTGTTTGAATTCTGCCCTTTTTTCGAGTAGTTTTTTATTCGCCAAATTGCCCGAGGCCTATGCTTTTTTGAATCCAATCGTAGATTTTATGCCAGTAATACCTGTTCTCTTTTTTCTCTTAGCCTTTGTTTGGCAAGCTGCTGTAAGTTTTCGATGAGATCCTTAATACTGTCCTAGAAAAATTCATGATTTATTCAAGAAAAAAAAATTGTAACAATTGAAAAGATTAGATAAGTCTTACACTATGAACACTATGAACGAACCGAACCCTCAATTCAAAGATTGAAATTCTTGGATAGCCATGATAAAGCTGGATCATCCCATTTCCTCATTCTGACCCTTTTTCGCCGAAGAACCCTATTTGGATTAAAGTCCGCCACAATATATAATTGTTGGTATAAAAGAATTTTTTTTTGTAATGAAAAACTCAACTCTTATTATAAATGAATTTCTGAAAATTCTTTTCGATTTCTAGAAATTCTAGAAATCACTTTATTTCTTGGTGTCAAAATAGGCTATGTAGTATAAAAACGAGGAATCTATTTTCGTATAAAAATAGAAAAATAAAAATTGCGTATAATTGCGTATATATATAAATAGAAAAATAAAAATTGCGTATAATTGCGTATATAAATAGAAAAATAAAAACGAAGAATCCATTCTCTTCTTTTTACAAAAAAATTCTATGGGAGGTTGTACAATGCGTAATCTTAAATTCGTTGTTTACACCGCAACGATATTCTTTGTTTCTCTCTTCATCTTCGGACTCCTATCTAATGATCCGGGACGTAATCCTGGTAATCCTGGACGGGAAGAATAAAAAAGGGAGAGTTCCTTGCTTCATTTTTATAAATGGTATTAGGATTTGATCTATTCCACTGTCAAAAACCGAAATGGAAAGAGAGGGATTCGAACCCTCGGTACGAATAACTCGCACAACGGATTAGCAATCCGACGCTT
>NW_028322881.1:17500-20000 GCF_047325235.1 Durio zibethinus | reverse complement strand
AGAAGTAATTCGCGGGATCATGCACTCTTTTCTTTCCTAGTTATAATGAAAAAAAGTGCAACTGGGTGAATCCAGCCTATTCTTGAAATAAACAACTCGCACACACTCCCTTTCCAAAAAAGATCAATACACCAAGGACTACACTTAGATTTATTGGATTTGTTGCTAAAATATCGGTATTAAATCCGAAACTCCCGGCGGATGGCCAGTGACCCAAGGAAAGGAAAGAATCGGTTACATTTTTCATATGATCTCCTATTTTATTTTAGATAGACTAAAAAAAAAAAAAAAGAACTCGGTTCTTTTTTTTGTATTATATCACTTTGACTCCTTTTCTATTTATTCTATTCTATCATATTTAGATTATTCTAATTATTCTAATTCTATGTATTTCTTTTTTTTTTTTAATAAATTATTAATTTATTATTAATATTAATTAATTTATTATTATTAAATTATTCATTATTATAAATTTTTATTTACCTACGTCTAAACGGAGTCAAAAATAGATTCTATTTAGCTAGAAATGTATTTTTTTTTTTCAGTTGAAAATTCCCAATAATAATGATACTTATTAGAATTAGGGGGGGGCGGGTTTCATGTCAATGGCAAAATACCTCATTTGTTGCAACACTCCTTTAAACAATAAAAAAGGTTTCTCTTGAACTAAGAAGGGGAAGGAAGAAAGCGAGTCAGTGTGATAATTCCTCATCCTCAAATTAATCCTTCCCATGGATTATTGTCCCAACAAATAAGTAATTGTAGGGGTGAAATCTTGATATAATTCGAAAAAGCGAGGAGTAAGTCCCAAGCCATAAAATAAGAAAAAAAAAATACACAATTCTCATGTTTATAGGATTAAACAAAGGGATTCGCAAATAAAAGTGCCAATGCTACAACCAGCCCATAAATTGTTAAAGCTTCCATAAAAGCCAAACTAAGCAATAAAGTACCTCGTATTTTTCCCTCTGCCTCGGGTTGTCTCGCGATACCTTCTACAGCTTGGCCCGCAGCAGTACCTTGACCAACTCCAGGTCCAATAGAAGCAAGCCCGACAGCCAACCCAGCAGCAATAACGGAAGCGGCAGAAACCAGTGGATTCATGATAAGTTCCTCGCACCAAAATAAAGAAATGGTTAATGATACAATCATCCAATGAATTTTTACTTAATTATATTATTCCATCACTAAGATTCAACCTGCCCAAGTAACTAAGAACTCCGAATGGAAGTGAGAATATTATTGAACCGTCAGAACTATTTCGATATCTTTTTTTTAGTTCCTATCCACTGGATTTTTTTGAATCCGCGCATACTTTGTTCTTCCATTTCTTTTTTTCTAACCCATTCTTTGCTTTGAATTCTTCGTTTTGTCTTTATTTTATCTCTTTATTCATTCAATTCAGAGTCAAAGACGAAACAGAAGAACTTCTATTCTTCTATTGGAATCCCTATCTAAATCCACAGTAGTAGGGTGGATTAGATATATTTTGAGTTCATATATAACTAGTCAATATCTAATATCCCATATACATGTGTTTCTTACATAACGTAAACCAACTATTCATATCTTAGATTCAATCGGATTCTAGAATTATTCCTCAAAGGATGGACAAGAGTTGGCTTATAGCCATTAGATTCCATATACCTAATTCTACCCCCCCTTTTTTTTCTAATCATTTTTTATATCGTTTTTTGTCAATTCGTCCCTTCCTTTTATTTATCATTATCTCACACGGATACAATCTAAATAAATAGACGAATTCATTAGACCAAATCATTGCATAAAAATAAAAAATCAATATCAATATTTGATTGAGCTAAGTTCATGCAATTTATTTTATTATTTATTAAAATTTTCTTTTGGTCAATCGTTGCATTGAATGAAATCGACTGAAATGGGAATCATTCTATAGAAAGAACAGCTTTTTTTAAATCATAGACCCTAAATTGATACCATAAGAATTCCTATTCAAATTAGGACTCATAATATTGAAATTGAATAAACCAAAACAATATCAATATAAAGATAATATTCATTGAAGGGAAATAGGATATAAATATAAATAAAAAAAAAATGGACCAAACCAAAATTTTAGGAAAAAGTTAGATTAGATCTCTTTCCTTTTTTTTTTATTACAATTCTCTAATATCATAATCTTTTTTGTTATTACTCTAGACCGTCGTATTTGTATATTTATGGTCCCTAAGTAAATAGATTATCTTGAGTTGCGCATACATTGCATTGGACTAAGCTAAGCTAAAAAAAAAAAGGCTAGACTATTTCAAAAACAAAAACTAGTCAATGATGACCCTCCATGGATTCGCCTATATAAGCCGCAGCTAAAGTTGCAAAAATAAGAGCTTGAATCCCACTTGTAAATAATCCAAGGAACATGACAGGTATAGGAACGGCTGAAGGTACTAAAGAAACAAGAACAACAACTACTAATTCATCAGCTAATATATTCCCGAAAAGTCGAAAACTAAGTGATAGGGGT
>NW_028322881.1:0-10000 GCF_047325235.1 Durio zibethinus | reverse complement strand
TCTTTCCATTCGACCAACGAATAATCGATAAGAATTCGCAAATCTAGATCGGTTAATTGTTCTCGAATAGCACCTGCTCCAGTAGAAATTTCTCGATTTCGAAATGTATCGAAACCTTGGGTAGTAAAAAAAAGTGGGATACTGTATTTCCAGGATTGAATTTCATATTCGAATGAACCTCGTAATCGTAAGAAAGTAGGTTTTTTAGCGATGGGCCTAGCAAAAGCAAAATTAGGATAGGGCCCTACAGGATCTCTCCCCCCCCCCCTCAAAATCGGACATGAGAGTTTCCTCTCATCCGGCTCAAGTAGTTACACCAAATAAAGATAAAGAAAGGAGTTCTCGCTTTCAAATTCTAGAACCCCCCCCAAAAAAAGGTCTACTCTTTACTCAAGTTCCAAAGAAACATTTCATTGATTCATTCTTCTTTTATTGATTTATATTTTCTTAATTCTTTATTCAATTCGAAATTAGGACATAAATGAAATGTGAAATTCTTGAGTAGTCTACTTCCCCTCGAATGATGAATCCTCTTAAATTAAAGGAGTGTCATAAGGGATTTACTTGTCTATGTACCCTTCCATTCGATCTCTTAGGTCCTGCCTTACCTTACCTCGACGGTTATACCACGATGCCCTTAACTTAAAGCCTAAGCCTATATGCGATGTATAGACTCCTGCAACCATGACATATTTGTTTACTTGAACATAATTTCATTTCTTTCTAAAAGAACTAAAAGAAATGAGAATGGTTAATTCCACAAAAGAAAGAAGTCTTTTTTTTTCACGAGGTACAACTCAAAATTCCTATTTATTTATTTTTACTGACTCGACCATAGACCAATTCCCTTTTTATTTGGGAGTATTGAATACACCCATAATTCTGAGCTTCATGTTACTCCTCCCAAGAGACATGTCATGTCAGATCCAGGGCATCCCAATTCGATTGAATGGGATGACAGTTTCTCATTGCTAATCGGTAAAATCATAATTTCGATCAAATCACACATCGCAGTATACTAGACCCTCTAATTCTTTAAGAGGTTTATCTAAAAGATTGGCGATATAACTAGGACGACGTTTCAAATACCATACATGAGTTACTGGACATGCCAGTTTTATGTATCCCATTTGATATCTTCGTATCCGATAATCAACAAATTCAACTCCGCATTGTTCACAAAATTTAGGGCCCTGCTTTTCATTTCCAATTACTCGATAATTTCCACAAGCGCAAATTCCACTTTTTATAGGTCCAAAAATTCTTTCACAAAATAATCCATCCTTTTCCGGTTTATTGGTTTTGTAATGAAAAGTATAGGGTTTTGTCACCTCTCCAACGGTTTCTCCATTAGGTAGGATTTTATTGGCCCAAGCACTTATTTGTTGGGGAGAAACTGAGCCAATTCGGAGTTGTTGATGTTTATATCGGTCGATCATAGAAGACAAATTCTGATTCATTCCGATTAAGCTTCCTTCCTATTAATCTGGAAGTTCTTCTCAGATACAAGGAAATGATTCAGTTCCAGAGCCAAAGATCGTAATTCTCGGACGAGCAATCGAAAAGATTCTGGAGCATTTTCAGGTTTAGGTATTGTTCCTCCAATGATCATAGTACCAAGTACTTCTTGGCGAGCTCTAATATGATCAGATTTATAAGTAAGCATTTCTTGTAAAATATGAGCAACACCAAATCCCTCTAGAGCCCAAACCTCCATTTCTCCTACCCGTTGTCCTCCTTGCTTGGACCTTCCTCTAAGTGGTTGTTGTGTAACAAGTGTATAATGTCCACTGGAACGCCCATGTATTTTATCATCAACTTGATGAATTAATTTCAAGATATAAGGTTTTCCTATTATAACAGGTTGTTCAAAAGGGTCCCCCGTTCTTCCATCAAATAGTCTGCTTTTTCCTGGATACTCGGGTTCAAATACCCATGGATTCGCTGTTTGCTTACCGGCTTCATATAATTCGGAAAACACTAGTTTTCTCGAAGCCTCTTGTTCATATCTCTCATCAAACGGTGCTATTCGATAATGTCTATCTAGTAGACTCCCTGCTAACCCAAGCGAGCATTCAAATATCTGTCCCACATTCATTCGTGAAGGGACTCCTAATGGGTTGAAGACCATATCAACAGGTCTTCCGTCTTGCAAATAAGGCATATCCTGTCTAGGTAAAATTTTGGAAATGATACCCTTATTTCCATGTCTTCCGGCTACTTTATCGCCTACTTTCATTTCGCGTTTCTGTGAAATATATACACGAATCGTTTCCGGATTATAACTAGAACCCCCTTTTTTCTGGATCCATCTCACATCGATGACTCGACCCCTCCCACCTATAGGTAATTTTAGACAAGTTTCCTTTGAAGTGGATACCTGAATCCCAAGTATGGCCCGTAATAATCTATCTTCTGGAGCATATGATGATTCTTTCGCCACCTGAGGCGTTAATTTACCTACTAAAATATCGCCCGTCTCCACCCAAGATCCCAGCATCACAATTCCATTTTTGTCTAAATTGCGGAGTAAATGGGCTTCTAGGTGCGATATTTCGTTAGTGATTCTTTCAGGACCTTGGCTTGTCACATGAGTCTGAATTTCATATTTTCGTATGTGAAAAGAAGTATAAATATCTTCATATACTAGACGCTCGCTAATGAGTACCGCATCCTCAAAATTGTAACCTTCCCATGGCATATAAGCTACTAATACGTTTTTGCCCAAAGCGAGTTCGCCACCAACCGTAGCGGCACCATCCGCTAAAATCTGTCCCTTTTTAATGCATTTACCCCGCTGAACCCGGGGAGTTTGATGCATACAAGTATTTTTGTTGGAACGTTGATACATAACTAATGGAATGCTTAGAGTATCCCCATTACCCGATAAAATAATCTTGTCAGTATCGGTAGAAATGATCTTTCCCTCTTGATCGGCTATAGCGGGAACCCCTGAATCTAGAGCCAATTGGCGTTCCAACCCAGTTCCAACAATGCACTTCTCGGAACGCGAAAGCGGAACTGCTTGGCGTTGCATATTAGAACTCATTAAAGCCCGATTCGCGTCATTATGCTCGATAAAAGGAATGAGGGAAGCTCCCATAGAAAAATATTGAAAAGGAAAAATACTTCGAAGATGAACTTGTTCCCATGCAATAGTCAGGAATTCTTGGCGGTATCGAGCCGGAACAACCTGTTCTTCCTGAATACCCTGATTCAAGGCCAAAGAATTTCCTGCCGCTACCATATAATATTCATCTCGACTTGGGGATAAATAAAGCATCTGTGCTTTTTTTGATCTCTCAAATATTTTATAAAATGGACTTTCTAGAGACCCCCAACGACCAATCCTGGCATGAATTGCTAAGGATCCAATAAGTCCAACATTGATTCCTTCAGACGTGTCAATTGGGCAAATGCGTCCATAGTAACTAGGATGGATATCTCGTATCCGAAAATTAGCAGTTCGCCCGGTCAATCCTCCGGGGCCCAAATAACTCAATTTTCTCCCCATGAACTATTTGTGTCAATGGATTTGTTCGATCCAAAACTTGAGACAATGGGTGTAATCCGAAAAAGGATTCATAAGTGGTTGTTAATGGAGTCGAAGTTACCAAATTCTGAGGAGTCGGTATCAATTTATGCCTAATTGCTCCGCATATAGTTCCTCTAACTACATTTTCTAAACGAACCAGAGCCAATCCGAATTGATCTTGTAAGAGATCCGCTACAGAACGAATACGCTTATTTTTCAAATGATTCATATCGTCAAGTGTACCCATTCCAAATTTCATTCCAATCAAATGATCCGCAGCTGCCAATATATCTCGCGGTAACAAAAATGTATTGTTCTGAGGTATATTAAGATTCAGTCTCTGGTTCATATTTCGTCGACCAATCCTTCCTAATTCACATCTTTGCTGAAAGAATTTCTTTTGTAATTCCTTACACAAGGATTCAGAAAATACCGGATCCCCGCCTACACAAGAAAATTGTTGATAAAACTCCAAAATGGCATTTTCTTTTGACCCAATTTTTTTTTTTTCCTTATCGGTCAGGAAAGACAAGAAAATTTCAGGGTAGCAAACATTCTCTAGAATTTCTCTTAGATTCGAACCCATAGCTGATGATAGAACTAGAATAGATATTTTCTGTTTCCTACTTACACGAGCCCATATCCTTGCTTTTCTATCAATCTCTAATTCGAACCTCCCCCCCCAATCTGATATTATGGTACCAGTATAGACCGAAATTCCGTTAGGATCCAATTCTGATCGATAATAGATACCGGGGCTTTGCAATATTTGATTGATCACAATTCTGTATATTCCATTTACTATAGAAGTTCCGAGGGAGTTCATTAAAGGAATGTTTCCAATAAAAATTGTTTGTTCTTGCATATCCTTACTGGTTTTCAAAATTAATCCTGCGGATACATATAATTTAGAAGAATATGTGAGTGATTCATATACAGCATCCCTTTCTTTTATCAACGGTTCCACCAATTGATATGTTTCCACAAATAATTGAAATTCAATTTCTTGATCTGTATCTTCAATTTTTGGAAACTTATCAAGTTCTTCTGTTAAGCCCCGATCCATGAACCCACAAAATCCTTCAAATTGTATCTGATTCAACCCAGGTATTGTATACATTTCCCCCATTTTCATTCCCGAGCATTTTGAATTTCCCATTTATCAAAAAAATCCCATTCTTTTCTCATTCTTCATCGAATCATATGAATCGATCTAATAATGATGGAATTGAATTTCTATTCTGTTTACTGAATCACATGAAATTTTATCTAACTCCATATACCATATAATATATATGGAATGTATGAAATGCGTATGAACGGAAGAAGAAAAATTATACTCAAATTTTAATTTATATTTATAACAAACAGCTACATAAAAGAATTGATAAATGCCATTTAGCCTTATGGAGTTTTGTATAGAATATCAAAAAAAAAAATAATAATTCAATTTCTACCATTATTATGATATTCCATATTCCAATCCGATTGAATACCAGAAAAATGAAATGAATTCCTGATTTGATCTGTTCGTTGAGATAAAGACAAAATAATCATAAAATATATATCGGGAGAGAGTTGATTTTTCTAGCACTTAATTTTTTCATAGATTCCATTGTTCTGTTCAAAAAATGATTCGCAGAGAAGAGAGATGTTTTTACCCATTTTTTTAGTTTTTTATTTTTTAGTAGAATATTTAGAATATGATTGAAGTGCGTACGAAAAGAGGGCTTGTATTTATTAAACATATGCAGATATAGCATTTCTATTTATATATGTCTTTCCTCTTTTCTTTTTATTCCATTATAGCTCTCTAGTGGAGACAACACATGGCGTGCTCTATCAAAAATTCTATTTTTTCTTTAATTTTAATCTATTCAATGAAAAATTGAAACACGATAATTTCTTGCTGATTCCCTATGGACATCATATCTAGATAGATAAAATACCTCATTAGATAACTAGAGCTGTGTAACAACTTATGTTCGGGGGTTTACATAGACTCATAATTGCTGTTATATTATTATAATATAATTTATAATTATATAATTTATAATTGAAATTAAGAAAGTTTTTTTATTGAATTGAAAAATTGAAAAAAAAAATCAATACTAATTAGTTATGTATCCATTTTTATTTTCTTATACCATTAGAGAAAGACAAGTGAAGAAGAATCGTCCATAAATTTGCCGTCAATAGTTAATAGTTAATGGTTCCAATTTTTTTGTCCTGCATTTTTACTTTTGTAACTGAGAATCCACATTTTCTTTTTCAATAGAAAAGAAAAAAGAAAGGGAAAGTTTTTGTTTTTAGATATTGTGTGTCTTGAGATACTATAACCAATTGAAGGTATGGATCCAATCTAAAAATAAAAAGGGGATACTCTCATTTTTTTGTTTGTAGCCTTTTGGCGACATGGCCGAGCGGTAAGGCGGGGGACTGCAAATCCCTTATTCCCCAGTTCAAATCCGGGTGTCGCCTGATCAACAAAAAACGCGAAATCCTATATTCTGTTTTGCTGATATAACTCGACCAATTTTCTCCGGCAAAAACAAGTGTAAGAAAAGGACTCTTGATACTTTCTTGATTATAAACTTGATTATAAACTTCCGGAGGTTTTGTTTTCTAAAGTGTTGTAAATCCTTACGTCTAGGATTCAAGGAAAAACTAGAGTAGTGGAAGGGAATGAGTAAATCTTGATATGGTAGCCCCTCCCCTACTAATAGAGGGGCTACTATCGGAGTCTTGAATTAGATTGGATAACGGGAGTGTTTAATTAACTAATGAATGGTTGTAGAAGGGTTGGAAGATACTTTGTATACAGACTGATGAAAGTCTCTGAGTGTTCAGGCATCCAATCAATATTAGATTGGATGGATAATTGGCTTTTACTTAATAAGGGACACCAAAAGAAAGAAGAAGTCTTATTATTGCTACATGTGAGTAACATTCTTTTGATACTTCCAAAAGTGTTACTGCGTATTTTGCTTGTGCTTAATGGTTCTCGATTTTACTAGAAATCATATAAGAACTTGTTATAAGCGGATTTATTGAAGTGTTTCATCAACGGTGGTGTGTCAGAATTCCCTTTTCCTTTTGACTCTGCACCGGTAATTCCACTATTATTAGTGAACAATAATGGAAAAATTCCTTCCTATTTGTTTCATATTCATAGAAATTAGGGGACATAATACACATGGATATAGTAAGTCTTGCTTGGGCTGCCTTAATGGTAGTCTTTACATTTTCCCTTTCACTCGTAGTATGGGGAAGAAGTGGACTCTAGGGGTACTTCTAATTGGGTTGAGGAATCAAACCGTATCAATTGTTTTCTAGATCGTTTTGCAAAGCCTTTTTAACTATTTTATTAGTCTTCATTTCGAAATTCTTGGATTCTAGTGGAGTAATGTATTCTATGAATAATACCCTTTCAATCAAAATCAAACAAACATTTCAATAATTCCCATGTTCGTATTTCGAAAGTAAAAGGGATACGGATGATAGGCAATTTATTAAAAAAAAAAAAGAATTCTTCCTAAATTTTCTATTTTGATGAACCAGCTCTTACCAGAGTTATATATGGACAATGAGGGACAAGGAACCCCCCCCCCTTTTTTTTTTCTGTATTTGTTTGTTTTTATTTCCTTCCCTCTTTACTGTTACTGTTCAAAGAGAAAAAAAGTAGTTCTTTTATTTAATAAGATCTTGCCTTAGTGTAGTCACATATTGCACACTTACCCCCTGTTTTATTTATTATTTTAGGAATTTTATTTATGCCATGCTTTATTGACTCATTTCATATCATGGATCAAAGAAAAGAAGTTAAATTAAAAATCGGTTCCATGAAATGAAAGAATTAGAAAATCGTAAGACTTGCCTTTCAATTATTTCAGATTGATTGAAATCAACACAAATAAAATAGATCAAGCGAAGAAATAAAATTGAGATACTATGTACATTACATATATTTCATTACATATATTTAATTGATATCGACATGTATGAAGATACATATTGTAGATTCATCTATATTAAGCTTGTATCTTTATACATTACAATAATAGATATGGATAGTATGGTAGAAAGATTCATATTTTTTTTCTACCATACTATCGAGTTTGATAGGATACTGCTGATTCTAGTCCATTCATTTTATTTAATTTATTTAAGACGTGAAATTGGAATCCTTTTTTTCTTAAATCCTTGATAAAAAGTCAAGTTTCATTCAAATTAATCACTTTGACTGACAGTTTTTACGTATATTATAAGTAAAAAGGCGGTAGGAACTAGAATGAACAGCGCTGTAGCAATAAATGCGAGAATATTTACTTCCATAATTTCATTGTTTTTTTTACTTCGCAATAACTCGGGATTTAATCCCATAGAGATGATAAATTTGTCGCTTGTAAATTCAATGCGATGACTTACATTTCAATGACATCGAATCGGATCAATATCATGAATAACAATATCTAAGCTATCAAATCGATTCACCGTCGAGAATTGAATAGTATAACATAGGAAGCTCTTTTATCCACACCGAATACAAAATTGGATTCCTGGCCCAATAAGAATTCCTTTCCTTTATTTCTATATATTCTTTTCCACTCTTTCTTTTCGATAATCTACCGCCTTCCTTGTACAATCATCTGATGATGTATCATCTGACTGCTTTTCCACTTTCACCGTTTACAAATAGTTTACAAATAAACCCCAACAAAAAATGGAAAGGAAAAAATAAATAAAAAAGGCTATCCTTGGGAATGAAATTCTTTCATTTGTATTCCCTTTCACAGAAAATGGAGGGATCAATTGATGTATTTTTTTTTTATTGTATCCGTCGGGACTGACGGGGCTCGAACCCGCAGCTTCCGCCTTGACAGGGCGGTGCTCTGACCAATTGAACTACAATCCCAGGGCAATAAAGAAAAGTGTACAGCATAGATATTCTTATGATTTCATTCAAGCCATTTTCTATTTAAATTTTAGATTCGAATCGCCGTGTTGTAACAAACAAAGGCGCGAGTGATATATTGATATCCATACGGGTATGCGCTTTAGTGAGAGCAACGCGGATTACTAGTTACTAGTAATCCTTTCGTTATTGCCAAATCGATCGATAATCAATTTTAAAATGAAAAAAAAAAAAGAGTCTTTTTTCTTTACTTTACTCTTTCTTTTCATTAAACTTTATACTTAATGATCCTGATATGAATCTAGATCATTATCAAGGTCAGAATTTATGGGAACAAATAAATAGAACAAATAAAAAACAAATAGCGGTAGGGATGGATATATCAGAAAATTGGACTTTTTTTATTCTTCCCTAATTTTTTTGTTTGGCTTTTCTGGAAAACAAAATACAAAAAAATGGGCATTTTATGTTATGGCGGATCAGCGAATTATTGGGCCGAGCTGGATTTGAACCAGCGTAGACATATTGCCAACGAATTTACAGTCCGTCCCCATTAACCGCTCGGGCATCGACCCAGGAAGAATCAATTATAGGTTTATTGATAATCCATGATCAACTTCCTTTCGTAGTACCCTACCCCCAGGGGAAGTCGAATCCCCGCTGCCTCCTTGAAAGAGAGATGTCCTGAACCGCTAGACGATGGGGGCATATTTGCCTGACCGACATCATACTATGCTCATAGTATGAACAGTTTTTTGAAATTGTCAATATAATGGAATGATATGACTAGATCCGAAAGCTTTTTCCATCTTTTATGATTTTCCATTTTTGATTCATGATTTATACTCATAAATCATTCATTTGAATCGCCACTCTATTCTATATAGAAATAAATTAGATATAGAAATAAATTAGATAAATTCAATCTATTATATTATTATATTATATAAATCGATATTATAAAAAGAAACTAGATTATATTAATAATACAAAGTATAAGATCCTTTCGGGAAGTGATTGGTCTGACATAAACATAAAAAGGGGAGTTAAACTTCATTTCTTCCACTTTCATTCTTCATTTCTTCCACTTTCATTCATTGATTCACTCATTATTAAGATTAAGACGAGACAGGCGTATTTCTATCTCACACTAAGCCAGGAAATTAACAAAAAGTAAATCTGGAATTTTGGGAAGAGGGAGCAAGAAGTTATCGAAAATTATGTGTGTTTTTTTTTTTTTCTAAAAATTGGGTTCGGTGGACAAAGCAAATCTCTTCATCACATGTTTCGATAAAATATATTGGATCCATGTCGAATTGCTAAGGTACATCTATTAATCAAATCAAATAAATGAATTTCGTTCTGTTCTGATAAGCCAATTATGATCGGCCTTGAAACAATTCATTGCATTGATATTTATCAAATCCAATATCAATAAACCCATTTTACCCTCTACACGTTAAGTAAATTAGAATTCTCATTCCTGAATGAGCTACTAGCCACTATGAGTCTACTGCATATACTTATATATATATAACTTATACTTATAT
>NW_028322880.1:30000-34366 GCF_047325235.1 Durio zibethinus | reverse complement strand
TTTTTTTGAAATCAAAGAACATTGAAAAAGCTTTTTCCCCTTTTCTTTCCAAAGGTCAACGATCCGTTTATTATGTCGTAGAAACTTTCAATTAGGAATAAAATTGGAGGAGTTAGATCTTTGCAGAATAAATCAAGAAAAAAAAAAAGGAAACTTTTTTTGGTTTAATTTTTAGATTTTAATTTTTATATTTTATATTTAATATATATTTTATATTTAATATATTTATATATTATATATATTTTATTTTAATTTCTATTTTTTGTATACATTATATACAATATACATTATATACAATACAAAAAAGTATGGATATTGATCCAATTCATCTCATTAATATTTGTAGTACAATCCTTCAGTCGATTTCGCTTCATTTAGTTCAGTTTTAATTTAGGTTTATGAAATTTCAATAAAATTCAAATTAATAAGGAGTCTTTATGTCGCGTTACCGAGGGCCTCGTTTCAAAAAAATACGCCGTCTGGGGGCTTTACCGGGACTAACTAGTAAAAGTCCTAGAGCCGGAAGCGATCTTAGAAACCGATCGCGCTCCGGTAAAAAATCTCAATATCGTATTCGTTTAGAAGAAAAACAAAAATTGCGTTTTCATTATGGCCTTACAGAACGACAATTACTTAAATACGTTCGTATTGCCAGAAAAGCAAAAGGGTCAACAGGTCAGGTTTTACTACAATTACTTGAAATGCGTTTGGATAACATCCTTTTTCGATTAGGTATGGCTTCAACTATTCCTCAAGCCCGCCAATTAGTTAACCATAGACATATTTTAGTTAATGGTCGTACAGTAGATATACCAAGTTATCGCTGCAAACCCCGAGATATTATTTCAGCGAGGGATGAACAAAAATCTAGAACTCTGATTCAAAATTATCTTGATTCATCCACCCATGAGGAATTACCAAAGCATTTGACCCTTCACACATTACAATATAAAGGATTAGTCAATCAAATAATAGATAGGAAATGGGTCGGTTTGAAAATAAATGAATTGCTTGTCGTAGAATATTATTCTCGTCAGACTTAAACCTAACTAAAATAACAAAACAAGGGTTCTGCTCCCTTTTCACCTGAGTTAAGGTTAAGTAAAGGAAGACAGGGTAAGGGATTTGATTCGGAAATTTTATTTTTCTCCTATTCATGTATGATAGATCCGTAGGTAGATTTTCATCCCCTGTACGCTATTTTACGTATTCCGTATTAAAAAGAAATTGGGAATAGAGAATCTATATCAAAGAAGGGTCTAACTCTTTAGTATCTGTTCTTATTTGATTTGATACATTGTAGTCAGTTACATTGGCGAATTAGGTGAAGGTGCGGAAAGAGAGGGATTCGAACCCTCGGTAAACAAAAGTCTACATAGCAGTTCCAATGCTACGCCTTGAACCACTCGGCCATCTCTCCTACATAATTATTATGGCCGATAACCCGAGCGAATAGCGAGTTATTCATATTAGATTGTTCGAGAGGTACGAACAATATCAATTCTAACTAGAAAACTAGCTATAAAAATAGAAAACTTTTCATCACTTTTTTCAGCACTTTTTCTTTAGCCTCCCGACTCGAAGAAATTTTTTTGTGAGGGGGCTGTTAAAAATAAATAATATAATACGATAAACATATACCATATATATCTATTCATGTTTGCGAAAAAGGCACTCCCATCTTTTTTCTGATATTTCTACCGGACTGGATTAAATCAATGAATTGAAACGAATCAAATCAATCGATTGGTTTTTTTTTTTTAGACTATGCTTAATGGATATTTTTAGTTCATAATTCTCTTTAGACTCTAATTCCCCATTTCTATAAGAATTCTAAAATTCTTTTCCAGTTTTAGATCTCTCAACAACAACCTCTTACTCTGTAAATCTATTACAAATTCATAAATCCTCTAAGGGATTTTTATATTTGATTATATGTTGTATACCTGCTATGCACAAAACACAAAAAAGGGCAGTTATTTTATTTTCATCATAGAACGATTATTCGATTATTTTTCCTCTTTTTATCATAATTTAATCAAAACTTCTCTAATTTTGCTAATCTATCCTAATCCGTAGGATAAATTTTTTGATTCTTCAACTTCGATGAAATCGTAATAATTCTTTTTTCTTTTTATATTTTATTCTTATACTAATAAATTCTTATACTAATAAATTTGGATGAAATAAAATAGGATTCAAATATTTCTTTTTTTTTTTTTTTCTTGATTCCTGCCAAAAAAATTGAAGTAAAGTAGAGGGCTATATCTTTTTTTTTTTTTTTTTTATGGAATGGGTCTGCTTTTATGTTATTTCGTACTGTACGCTTCCTTTGTTTGTGAGATCCTTTTTTTTTTCTCACGAAGGGGTAATGAAAAGAGTTATAGAATGGATTGCTACCTATGCCTAGATCGCGGATAAATGGAAATTTTATTGATAAGACCTTTTCAATCGTAGCCAATATCTTATTACGAATAATTCCGACAACTTCAGGAGAAAAAGAGGCATTTACTTATTACAGAGATGGTGCGATTTGATTATTATTATATAATTATAATTATTTTATATATTTTAATTATTTTATATATATTTTTTTTTTTATTTTTATTTTACCGCTCTTAGTCTTAGGAAAAAGACACATGATTCGGAATAGAAAAAAAAAAAAAAAGACTATTGAAAAAAAAAAAGAAATCTACGCTTGTTGAAGGTGAAGTTTATAAATAAAGCAATTCCTTCTGTCGTGTATCCCCGATTAATGCAACCTCAGATGCTTCAATTGTTGATTCGAGTATTGAGCGAAAGGTTACACCTATGGGTCTGTATTGTGGGTCAACCCTACTACACTAGTACCAATAGGCGGCATAGAGGAAGAAGCACTACATCTAGGAATCAACAACACGAAAACTTTGTTATTGTTATAAAGGATTCCCTTTCCTTATCGGGATCGGAACTAAGAGAAATGGTTGGGACAACAAACATCCATCTTGTTCGTACTTTGGATACCCATATAACCATCGAAGATTGTTGAAGTGACTAATTCCTGGAAATTAAGGAGCGTTGAGAACAAAGAAATTGTTGGAGTTTACTTTATTTATCTAGTACGAACACGCTTGATGGTAAGAAAAGATCTTTTGCAAGAGGGTTGGCTAGAGATTTCTTGTAAAAACATTAGCCCCGCTCAGTTCATAATGACAATATTTCGACCTTTTTTTTAATTCCATGGATTATTCTCATTATGCACATAAAGGAGGAGCCGTATGAGGTGAAAATCTCACGTACGGTTTTGGAACGGAGAATTCGTTGAATCGAATGACGACCGTAACGGATGTCGGCTCAATCCGAAGGAAATTATGCGGAAGCCTTACAGAATTATTATGAAGCTATGCGACTAGAAATTGATCCCTATGATCGAAGTTATATACTCTATAACATAGGCCTTATCCACACAAGTAACGGAGAACATACAAAAGCTTTAGAATATTATTTTCGAGCACTAGAACGAAACCCGTTCTTACCACAAGCTTTTAATAATATGGCTGTGATCTGTCATTACGTGCGACTATCTCCACTATAGAAATAAAAAAAAAAAGGAAAGAAAGAGCAAATACGCTAGTAAATAAATACGCTAGTAAATAAAATAGGCTTTCTACATATTGCATCGTCCAAAAAACGATTTTTATCAGCTGTAACAAAAAAAGAAAAAAAAAAAAGAAACTTCATAGAAGTCAAAATATGAAGAAATATATATGCCTAGATACTTTATTCTATGGATAAAGGATCTAATTGATAGAGGAAGCACCGTAAAGATCAATTAGCGAGGTTTTGGGCCGATACAATAAAAATAAATAAGAACTGCTTATTTATGTCATGATATGAGATAAAAATTAGGAATCAACTTATGTAATAGAGCCGATCCCCTAAGTTATTGAGCAGCGGTGTAGCATCAGATCCCAAAGACAGTAAGTCTTTTTTATGAGGAAGAAGTCTTTTTCAAGGATTCTATATAAATTTATATATGATATGAAACCGAGATAGTTACCTTTCAGAAAAATCTAACGGACGATAATCCCGAAACGCCTATGCTTTATTTTTCTGAAGGTGGGAGAAAAGATAAAACTCATTATTAATTTAATCCAAATTAAAGTTTGAAACTCATGTAATTAACCTCTTTTGGTTAACCCGAGACAAATCGATAGGATCTATGAGAAATCTCATTCAATTGGATATATGGTAGGGTAAAAAAATGGGACACCAAAAGAATTGACTGCCGAGCCGTATGAGGTAGGAAACTCTCAAGTACGGTTCTAAGGGAAGGAATTGACCCGCCTATTCCGACCGGGGAGAACAGGCCATTCGACAGGGGGAT
>NW_028322880.1:7500-17500 GCF_047325235.1 Durio zibethinus | reverse complement strand
ACGAAATTCATTTATTTGATTTGATTAATAGATGTACCTTAGCAATTCGACATGGATCCAATATATTTTATCGAAACATGTGATGAAGAGATTTGCTTTGTCCACCGAACCCAATTTTTAGAAAAAAAAAAAAACACACATAATTTTCGATAACTTCTTGCTCCCTCTTCCCAAAATTCCAGATTTACTTTTTGTTAATTTCCTGGCTTAGTGTGAGATAGAAATACGCCTGTCTCGTCTTAATCTTAATAATGAGTGAATCAATGAATGAAAGTGGAAGAAATGAAGAATGAAAGTGGAAGAAATGAAGTTTAACTCCCCTTTTTATGTTTATGTCAGACCAATCACTTCCCGAAAGGATCTTATACTTTGTATTATTAATATAATCTAGTTTCTTTTTATAATATCGATTTATATAATATAATAATATAATAGATTGAATTTATCTAATTTATTTCTATATCTAATTTATTTCTATATAGAATAGAGTGGCGATTCAAATGAATGATTTATGAGTATAAATCATGAATCAAAAATGGAAAATCATAAAAGATGGAAAAAGCTTTCGGATCTAGTCATATCATTCCATTATATTGACAATTTCAAAAAACTGTTCATACTATGAGCATAGTATGATGTCGGTCAGGCAAATATGCCCCCATCGTCTAGCGGTTCAGGACATCTCTCTTTCAAGGAGGCAGCGGGGATTCGACTTCCCCTGGGGGTAGGGTACTACGAAAGGAAGTTGATCATGGATTATCAATAAACCTATAATTGATTCTTCCTGGGTCGATGCCCGAGCGGTTAATGGGGACGGACTGTAAATTCGTTGGCAATATGTCTACGCTGGTTCAAATCCAGCTCGGCCCAATAATTCGCTGATCCGCCATAACATAAAATGCCCATTTTTTTGTATTTTGTTTTCCAGAAAAGCCAAACAAAAAAATTAGGGAAGAATAAAAAAAGTCCAATTTTCTGATATATCCATCCCTACCGCTATTTGTTTTTTATTTGTTCTATTTATTTGTTCCCATAAATTCTGACCTTGATAATGATCTAGATTCATATCAGGATCATTAAGTATAAAGTTTAATGAAAAGAAAGAGTAAAGTAAAGAAAAAAGACTCTTTTTTTTTTTTCATTTTAAAATTGATTATCGATCGATTTGGCAATAACGAAAGGATTACTAGTAACTAGTAATCCGCGTTGCTCTCACTAAAGCGCATACCCGTATGGATATCAATATATCACTCGCGCCTTTGTTTGTTACAACACGGCGATTCGAATCTAAAATTTAAATAGAAAATGGCTTGAATGAAATCATAAGAATATCTATGCTGTACACTTTTCTTTATTGCCCTGGGATTGTAGTTCAATTGGTCAGAGCACCGCCCTGTCAAGGCGGAAGCTGCGGGTTCGAGCCCCGTCAGTCCCGACGGATACAATAAAAAAAAAATACATCAATTGATCCCTCCATTTTCTGTGAAAGGGAATACAAATGAAAGAATTTCATTCCCAAGGATAGCCTTTTTTATTTATTTTTTCCTTTCCATTTTTTGTTGGGGTTTATTTGTAAACTATTTGTAAACGGTGAAAGTGGAAAAGCAGTCAGATGATACATCATCAGATGATTGTACAAGGAAGGCGGTAGATTATCGAAAAGAAAGAGTGGAAAAGAAT
The DNA here is from genome assembly GCF_047325235.1 of Durio zibethinus. Lineage (NCBI taxonomy): Eukaryota > Viridiplantae > Streptophyta > Magnoliopsida > Malvales > Malvaceae > Durio > Durio zibethinus. The sequence goes on along the minus strand of NW_028322880.1, from coordinate 15,820 downwards.
ATATAGAAATAAAGGAAAGGAATTCTTTTGATTGGGCCAGGAATCCAATTTTGTATTCGGTGTGGATAAAAGAGCTTCCTATGTTATACTATTCAATTCTCGACGGTGAATCGATTTGATAGCTTAGATATTGTTATTCATGATATTGATCCGATTCGATGTCATTGAAATGTAAGTCATCGCATTGAATTTACAAGCGACAAATTTATCATCTCTATGGGATTAAATCCCGAGTTATTGCGAAGTAAAAAAAACAATGAAATTATGGAAGTAAATATTCTCGCATTTATTGCTACAGCGCTGTTCATTCTAGTTCCTACCGCCTTTTTACTTATAATATACGTAAAAACTGTCAGTCAAAGTGATTAATTTGAATGAAACTTGACTTTTTATCAAGGATTTAAGAAAAAAAGGATTCCAATTTCACGTCTTAAATAAATTAAATAAAATGAATGGACTAGAATCAGCAGTATCCTATCAAACTCGATAGTATGGTAGAAAAAAAATATGAATCTTTCTACCATACTATCCATATCTATTATTGTAATGTATAAAGATACAAGCTTAATATAGATGAATCTACAATATGTATCTTCATACATGTCGATATCAATTAAATATATGTAATGAAATATATGTAATGTACATAGTATCTCAATTTTATTTCTTCGCTTGATCTATTTTATTTGTGTTGATTTCAATCAATCTGAAATAATTGAAAGGCAAGTCTTACGATTTTCTAATTCTTTCATTTCATGGAACCGATTTTTAATTTAACTTCTTTTCTTTGATCCATGATATGAAATGAGTCAATAAAGCATGGCATAAATAAAATTCCTAAAATAATAAATAAAACAGGGGGTAAGTGTGCAATATGTGACTACACTAAGGCAAGATCTTATTAAATAAAAGAACTACTTTTTTTCTCTTTGAACAGTAACAGTAAAGAGGGAAGGAAATAAAAACAAACAAATACAGAAAAAAAAAAGGGGGGGGGGTTCCTTGTCCCTCATTGTCCATATATAACTCTGGTAAGAGCTGGTTCATCAAAATAGAAAATTTAGGAAGAATTCTTTTTTTTTTTTAATAAATTGCCTATCATCCGTATCCCTTTTACTTTCGAAATACGAACATGGGAATTATTGAAATGTTTGTTTGATTTTGATTGAAAGGGTATTATTCATAGAATACATTACTCCACTAGAATCCAAGAATTTCGAAATGAAGACTAATAAAATAGTTAAAAAGGCTTTGCAAAACGATCTAGAAAACAATTGATACGGTTTGATTCCTCAACCCAATTAGAAGTACCCCTAGAGTCCACTTCTTCCCCATACTACGAGTGAAAGGGAAAATGTAAAGACTACCATTAAAGCAGCCCAAGCAAGACTTACTATATCCATGTGTATTATGTCCCCTAATTTCTATGAATATGAAACAAATAGGAAGGAATTTTTCCATTATTGTTCACTAATAATAGTGGAATTACCGGTGCAGAGTCAAAAGGAAAAGGGAATTCTGACACACCACCGTTGATGAAACACTTCAATAAATCCGCTTATAACAAGTTCTTATATGATTTCTAGTAAAATCGAGAACCATTAAGCACAAGCAAAATACGCAGTAACACTTTTGGAAGTATCAAAAGAATGTTACTCACATGTAGCAATAATAAGACTTCTTCTTTCTTTTGGTGTCCCTTATTAAGTAAAAGCCAATTATCCATCCAATCTAATATTGATTGGATGCCTGAACACTCAGAGACTTTCATCAGTCTGTATACAAAGTATCTTCCAACCCTTCTACAACCATTCATTAGTTAATTAAACACTCCCGTTATCCAATCTAATTCAAGACTCCGATAGTAGCCCCTCTATTAGTAGGGGAGGGGCTACCATATCAAGATTTACTCATTCCCTTCCACTACTCTAGTTTTTCCTTGAATCCTAGACGTAAGGATTTACAACACTTTAGAAAACAAAACCTCCGGAAGTTTATAATCAAGTTTATAATCAAGAAAGTATCAAGAGTCCTTTTCTTACACTTGTTTTTGCCGGAGAAAATTGGTCGAGTTATATCAGCAAAACAGAATATAGGATTTCGCGTTTTTTGTTGATCAGGCGACACCCGGATTTGAACTGGGGAATAAGGGATTTGCAGTCCCCCGCCTTACCGCTCGGCCATGTCGCCAAAAGGCTACAAACAAAAAAATGAGAGTATCCCCTTTTTATTTTTAGATTGGATCCATACCTTCAATTGGTTATAGTATCTCAAGACACACAATATCTAAAAACAAAAACTTTCCCTTTCTTTTTTCTTTTCTATTGAAAAAGAAAATGTGGATTCTCAGTTACAAAAGTAAAAATGCAGGACAAAAAAATTGGAACCATTAACTATTAACTATTGACGGCAAATTTATGGACGATTCTTCTTCACTTGTCTTTCTCTAATGGTATAAGAAAATAAAAATGGATACATAACTAATTAGTATTGATTTTTTTTTTCAATTTTTCAATTCAATAAAAAAACTTTCTTAATTTCAATTATAAATTATATAATTATAAATTATATTATAATAATATAACAGCAATTATGAGTCTATGTAAACCCCCGAACATAAGTTGTTACACAGCTCTAGTTATCTAATGAGGTATTTTATCTATCTAGATATGATGTCCATAGGGAATCAGCAAGAAATTATCGTGTTTCAATTTTTCATTGAATAGATTAAAATTAAAGAAAAAATAGAATTTTTGATAGAGCACGCCATGTGTTGTCTCCACTAGAGAGCTATAATGGAATAAAAAGAAAAGAGGAAAGACATATATAAATAGAAATGCTATATCTGCATATGTTTAATAAATACAAGCCCTCTTTTCGTACGCACTTCAATCATATTCTAAATATTCTACTAAAAAATAAAAAACTAAAAAATGGGTAAAAACATCTCTCTTCTCTGCGAATCATTTTTTGAACAGAACAATGGAATCTATGAAAAAATTAAGTGCTAGAAAAATCAACTCTCTCCCGATATATATTTTATGATTATTTTGTCTTTATCTCAACGAACAGATCAAATCAGGAATTCATTTCATTTTTCTGGTATTCAATCGGATTGGAATATGGAATATCATAATAATGGTAGAAATTGAATTATTATTTTTTTTTTTGATATTCTATACAAAACTCCATAAGGCTAAATGGCATTTATCAATTCTTTTATGTAGCTGTTTGTTATAAATATAAATTAAAATTTGAGTATAATTTTTCTTCTTCCGTTCATACGCATTTCATACATTCCATATATATTATATGGTATATGGAGTTAGATAAAATTTCATGTGATTCAGTAAACAGAATAGAAATTCAATTCCATCATTATTAGATCGATTCATATGATTCGATGAAGAATGAGAAAAGAATGGGATTTTTTTGATAAATGGGAAATTCAAAATGCTCGGGAATGAAAATGGGGAAATGTATACAATACCTGGGTTGAATCAGATACAATTTGAAGGATTTTGTGGGTTCATGGATCGGGGCTTAACAGAAGAACTTGATAAGTTTCCAAAAATTGAAGATACAGATCAAGAAATTGAATTTCAATTATTTGTGGAAACATATCAATTGGTGGAACCGTTGATAAAAGAAAGGGATGCTGTATATGAATCACTCACATATTCTTCTAAATTATATGTATCCGCAGGATTAATTTTGAAAACCAGTAAGGATATGCAAGAACAAACAATTTTTATTGGAAACATTCCTTTAATGAACTCCCTCGGAACTTCTATAGTAAATGGAATATACAGAATTGTGATCAATCAAATATTGCAAAGCCCCGGTATCTATTATCGATCAGAATTGGATCCTAACGGAATTTCGGTCTATACTGGTACCATAATATCAGATTGGGGGGGGAGGTTCGAATTAGAGATTGATAGAAAAGCAAGGATATGGGCTCGTGTAAGTAGGAAACAGAAAATATCTATTCTAGTTCTATCATCAGCTATGGGTTCGAATCTAAGAGAAATTCTAGAGAATGTTTGCTACCCTGAAATTTTCTTGTCTTTCCTGACCGATAAGGAAAAAAAAAAAATTGGGTCAAAAGAAAATGCCATTTTGGAGTTTTATCAACAATTTTCTTGTGTAGGCGGGGATCCGGTATTTTCTGAATCCTTGTGTAAGGAATTACAAAAGAAATTCTTTCAGCAAAGATGTGAATTAGGAAGGATTGGTCGACGAAATATGAACCAGAGACTGAATCTTAATATACCTCAGAACAATACATTTTTGTTACCGCGAGATATATTGGCAGCTGCGGATCATTTGATTGGAATGAAATTTGGAATGGGTACACTTGACGATATGAATCATTTGAAAAATAAGCGTATTCGTTCTGTAGCGGATCTCTTACAAGATCAATTCGGATTGGCTCTGGTTCGTTTAGAAAATGTAGTTAGAGGAACTATATGCGGAGCAATTAGGCATAAATTGATACCGACTCCTCAGAATTTGGTAACTTCGACTCCATTAACAACCACTTATGAATCCTTTTTCGGATTACACCCATTGTCTCAAGTTTTGGATCGAACAAATCCATTGACACAAATAGTTCATGGGAGAAAATTGAGTTATTTGGGCCCCGGAGGATTGACCGGGCGAACTGCTAATTTTCGGATACGAGATATCCATCCTAGTTACTATGGACGCATTTGCCCAATTGACACGTCTGAAGGAATCAATGTTGGACTTATTGGATCCTTAGCAATTCATGCCAGGATTGGTCGTTGGGGGTCTCTAGAAAGTCCATTTTATAAAATATTTGAGAGATCAAAAAAAGCACAGATGCTTTATTTATCCCCAAGTCGAGATGAATATTATATGGTAGCGGCAGGAAATTCTTTGGCCTTGAATCAGGGTATTCAGGAAGAACAGGTTGTTCCGGCTCGATACCGCCAAGAATTCCTGACTATTGCATGGGAACAAGTTCATCTTCGAAGTATTTTTCCTTTTCAATATTTTTCTATGGGAGCTTCCCTCATTCCTTTTATCGAGCATAATGACGCGAATCGGGCTTTAATGAGTTCTAATATGCAACGCCAAGCAGTTCCGCTTTCGCGTTCCGAGAAGTGCATTGTTGGAACTGGGTTGGAACGCCAATTGGCTCTAGATTCAGGGGTTCCCGCTATAGCCGATCAAGAGGGAAAGATCATTTCTACCGATACTGACAAGATTATTTTATCGGGTAATGGGGATACTCTAAGCATTCCATTAGTTATGTATCAACGTTCCAACAAAAATACTTGTATGCATCAAACTCCCCGGGTTCAGCGGGGTAAATGCATTAAAAAGGGACAGATTTTAGCGGATGGTGCCGCTACGGTTGGTGGCGAACTCGCTTTGGGCAAAAACGTATTAGTAGCTTATATGCCATGGGAAGGTTACAATTTTGAGGATGCGGTACTCATTAGCGAGCGTCTAGTATATGAAGATATTTATACTTCTTTTCACATACGAAAATATGAAATTCAGACTCATGTGACAAGCCAAGGTCCTGAAAGAATCACTAACGAAATATCGCACCTAGAAGCCCATTTACTCCGCAATTTAGACAAAAATGGAATTGTGATGCTGGGATCTTGGGTGGAGACGGGCGATATTTTAGTAGGTAAATTAACGCCTCAGGTGGCGAAAGAATCATCATATGCTCCAGAAGATAGATTATTACGGGCCATACTTGGGATTCAGGTATCCACTTCAAAGGAAACTTGTCTAAAATTACCTATAGGTGGGAGGGGTCGAGTCATCGATGTGAGATGGATCCAGAAAAAAGGGGGTTCTAGTTATAATCCGGAAACGATTCGTGTATATATTTCACAGAAACGCGAAATGAAAGTAGGCGATAAAGTAGCCGGAAGACATGGAAATAAGGGTATCATTTCCAAAATTTTACCTAGACAGGATATGCCTTATTTGCAAGACGGAAGACCTGTTGATATGGTCTTCAACCCATTAGGAGTCCCTTCACGAATGAATGTGGGACAGATATTTGAATGCTCGCTTGGGTTAGCAGGGAGTCTACTAGATAGACATTATCGAATAGCACCGTTTGATGAGAGATATGAACAAGAGGCTTCGAGAAAACTAGTGTTTTCCGAATTATATGAAGCCGGTAAGCAAACAGCGAATCCATGGGTATTTGAACCCGAGTATCCAGGAAAAAGCAGACTATTTGATGGAAGAACGGGGGACCCTTTTGAACAACCTGTTATAATAGGAAAACCTTATATCTTGAAATTAATTCATCAAGTTGATGATAAAATACATGGGCGTTCCAGTGGACATTATACACTTGTTACACAACAACCACTTAGAGGAAGGTCCAAGCAAGGAGGACAACGGGTAGGAGAAATGGAGGTTTGGGCTCTAGAGGGATTTGGTGTTGCTCATATTTTACAAGAAATGCTTACTTATAAATCTGATCATATTAGAGCTCGCCAAGAAGTACTTGGTACTATGATCATTGGAGGAACAATACCTAAACCTGAAAATGCTCCAGAATCTTTTCGATTGCTCGTCCGAGAATTACGATCTTTGGCTCTGGAACTGAATCATTTCCTTGTATCTGAGAAGAACTTCCAGATTAATAGGAAGGAAGCTTAATCGGAATGAATCAGAATTTGTCTTCTATGATCGACCGATATAAACATCAACAACTCCGAATTGGCTCAGTTTCTCCCCAACAAATAAGTGCTTGGGCCAATAAAATCCTACCTAATGGAGAAACCGTTGGAGAGGTGACAAAACCCTATACTTTTCATTACAAAACCAATAAACCGGAAAAGGATGGATTATTTTGTGAAAGAATTTTTGGACCTATAAAAAGTGGAATTTGCGCTTGTGGAAATTATCGAGTAATTGGAAATGAAAAGCAGGGCCCTAAATTTTGTGAACAATGCGGAGTTGAATTTGTTGATTATCGGATACGAAGATATCAAATGGGATACATAAAACTGGCATGTCCAGTAACTCATGTATGGTATTTGAAACGTCGTCCTAGTTATATCGCCAATCTTTTAGATAAACCTCTTAAAGAATTAGAGGGTCTAGTATACTGCGATGTGTGATTTGATCGAAATTATGATTTTACCGATTAGCAATGAGAAACTGTCATCCCATTCAATCGAATTGGGATGCCCTGGATCTGACATGACATGTCTCTTGGGAGGAGTAACATGAAGCTCAGAATTATGGGTGTATTCAATACTCCCAAATAAAAAGGGAATTGGTCTATGGTCGAGTCAGTAAAAATAAATAAATAGGAATTTTGAGTTGTACCTCGTGAAAAAAAAAGACTTCTTTCTTTTGTGGAATTAACCATTCTCATTTCTTTTAGTTCTTTTAGAAAGAAATGAAATTATGTTCAAGTAAACAAATATGTCATGGTTGCAGGAGTCTATACATCGCATATAGGCTTAGGCTTTAAGTTAAGGGCATCGTGGTATAACCGTCGAGGTAAGGTAAGGCAGGACCTAAGAGATCGAATGGAAGGGTACATAGACAAGTAAATCCCTTATGACACTCCTTTAATTTAAGAGGATTCATCATTCGAGGGGAAGTAGACTACTCAAGAATTTCACATTTCATTTATGTCCTAATTTCGAATTGAATAAAGAATTAAGAAAATATAAATCAATAAAAGAAGAATGAATCAATGAAATGTTTCTTTGGAACTTGAGTAAAGAGTAGACCTTTTTTTGGGGGGGGTTCTAGAATTTGAAAGCGAGAACTCCTTTCTTTATCTTTATTTGGTGTAACTACTTGAGCCGGATGAGAGGAAACTCTCATGTCCGATTTTGAGGGGGGGGGGGGAGAGATCCTGTAGGGCCCTATCCTAATTTTGCTTTTGCTAGGCCCATCGCTAAAAAACCTACTTTCTTACGATTACGAGGTTCATTCGAATATGAAATTCAATCCTGGAAATACAGTATCCCACTTTTTTTTACTACCCAAGGTTTCGATACATTTCGAAATCGAGAAATTTCTACTGGAGCAGGTGCTATTCGAGAACAATTAACCGATCTAGATTTGCGAATTCTTATCGATTATTCGTTGGTCGAATGGAAAGAATTAGGAGAAGAAGGCCTCGCGGGTAATGAATGGGAAGATCGAAAAATTGGAAGAAGAAAGGATTTTTTGGTTAGACGCATGGAATTGGCTAAGCATTTTATTCGAACAAATATAGAACCAGAATGGATGGTTTATGTCTATTACCGGTTCTTCCTCCCGAGTTGAGACCGATCATTCAGATAGATGG
>NW_028322879.1:0-5000 GCF_047325235.1 Durio zibethinus | reverse complement strand
TACATATTTTATACTTTCTCCTACAAAAAAACTTGTAATGCCTACTCCATTTGTAATTCCATCGATTACTCGCCTATCAAAAAAATGAGTTAGTTCGGACAATCCTCTTATACCTTTTGTTAAGGATATTGAATAAAACGTATCTATGTAACCACGATTATATGACCAATCGTATATCAAATATATTATTTTATCCAAGAAAATTCTTTTAGGACCCCTTTTTGCAAACGAATTTAGTAAGTTCAAATTTTGTAAAGATGAATAAAAAGGCTTATATAAAAGGAATGCTGTAAATATTCCAAAACAAGCTATACTCACTGAAAAAGTTGCATTTGTTAAAAATTGATACCAATCCTCAAAATCATTTGAATTTTGATGTAAAAGATTTATAGATGGAGTTAATAATTTGGATAATATATCCAAATGTATTCCTTCTTGATTAAAAGGAATTGCTATGGCTCCAACAAAAAAAGTAAATAGAACCAGTATAAGCATAGGAAATAACATAGTATTATCCGATTCATGAGGATAAGAAAAAGCCTTCTTGTAGCCAAAATTCGTAATAGTAATAAGAGCCCCTTTTTTTACATTACCACCAATTCTATATGGCTTCTCATTATTATTCATTGTTAATAAATTATTCATTGTTAATAAAGGGGATAAAGGAAAATTTCTGTTAATCATTGTTTGCTCTTCTTTTTTACCCCATAGTTTTATTGAATAGAAGGAGCTACCTTTTTTGCCACTATAATTTTGAAAATTAATGTTTAAATGTCCTTCAAAAGTAAGTAAATAGATCCGAAACATATAAAATGCTGTTAATCCGGCCGTGGACCAAGCTATTATTGCAAAAATCGGTGAATACAACCAACTGTCACTAAGAATTTCATCTTTGGACCAAAAACAAGCAAGGGGTGGAATACCACAAAGAGAAAGTGTACCCACTAAAAAAGCAATTTGTGTAATTGGCACATGCTTTCTTAAACCGCCCATAAAAACCATATTCTGGCTTTTATCTGGAGAATATCCAACAATAGCTTCCATGGAATGAATAATGGATCCGGATCCTAAAAACAACAATGCCTTCGAATAAGCATGAGTAATCAAATGAAATAAAGCGGCTCGATAAGACCCCATACCTAGAGCTACCATCATATAACCCAGTTGGGACATTGTAGAATAGGCTAAACCCCTCTTAATATCTTTTTGAGCAAGAGCTAAAGTAGCCCCTAATAATACTGTTATTATACCTATCAAAGATATTAGATTCATTATGTAAGGTATAACTATGAAAAGAGGAAGAAGGCGGGCTACAAGAAAAATTCCCGCTGCTACCATAGTGGCAGCATGTATAAGAGCCGAAATAGGAGTAGGCCCCTCCATGGCATCAGGTAACCATACATGAAGGGGAAACTGCGCAGATTTAGCAACTGCGCCGGCAAATAATAAAGAGGCACATAAAGTAACAAATAAAAAATGAACCTCATTATTATAAATCACGTTATTAAATATTTCGAACAAATCTTGAAATTCGAAACTTCCCGTTATCCAATAAAAACCTAAGATTCCTAATAATAAACCAAAATCGCCTATCCGATTAGTTACAAACGCTTTTTGACAAGCGTTTGCCGCAACAGGTCGTGTGAACCAAAACCCTATTAATAGATAAGAACACATTCCAACCAATTCCCAAAAAATATAAATTTGTATCAAATTAGAACTAGTAACTAATCCCAACATTGAAGTATTGAATAAACTCATATAAGCAAAAAATCTCAAATATCCTTGATCATGAGACATATAATTGTCACTATAAATAAGAACAAAAATTCCAACAGTAGTGATTAATATTGACATAATAGAGGTAAGTGAATCAATAAAGTAGCCAAACTCGAAAGAAAAATCATTATTGATGGTCCAAGACCATCCATATTGATAGATAGAACTTCTATTTATTTGCTGAATAGACAGATCGACCGAAAAAATCATAACTATACTTAACAATAAAATATTGGGAAAAGCCCACATACGACGAAGATTTTTTGTTGCCGTCGGAAAAAGTAGGAGTCCCATTCCTATTAAAATAGGAATTGGAAGTGGCACAAAAGGTATGATCCATGAATATTGATATGTATGCTCCATAAAAACTTTTTTCTTATTCTTTCTTAATTAATCGTTTCTGATTCACCGGCTCTTATCTCTTTTGATGGAAAGGGAGCAATAATACAATCAAGATATTACAAAGTTAACTGGAATTTTCTATTATTAATCTTTTAATCTTTCTCAAATATTTCAAAAATATTCAAATTTCGAAGTTAGAAGTAATCAAATGATATCACCGAGTTACTAATGGAAAAAAAAAATATTCTTTTTTTTTTTCAAAATTATGTATCCTTTAACAGATTAATTACGAGTCTCATTCGAATTTGATTGAAAATGAAAATTGGGCATACTCTCTCTTCGAGCTTGACCAATTACCAATTAATAGAAAAAAATTCAAGTTTGTTTTTTATTAGGTAAATAAAATGGTTTTTTTTACATTTTTTTGTTTTGATGTATTTTTCGTGTATAAATGGAGATGTATAAATTATAAATGTAGGACGACAAAAAAAATAGGCAGAGATAGAGAAGGAAAGACTCTTTTTTACGTTTTTTTGATTTCATCAATTCAATTTATATATCATAATAGATCCTAATCTATCCTATAGATTTGAATGGAGATATAAAAAAGAAAGGTACCAATAAATTAAATACAAATTCTTCTTTTTTTCTGGATAGTGTATGGAATATAAATAAAAAAAGGTTATATCATATTTTTTTTTTTTTTTTTTTCTAGAATAGAAGCATTTTATGTTATTTTCCCATCTCTATTTAGTTCTTATGAAATTTATATAGTAGTATATAGATAATTATAATCTAGAAAATCTATTAATCTAGAAAATCTATAGGAATAGATAAATAATGACATAAAGACACCGATCATTTTGTTTTAAAAATAGATGTCTTTGACATCCAACTATAGCACTAAATAACCTTTTTTTTGAATGGCAGTTCCAAAAAAACGTACTTCTACATCAAAAAAGCGTATTCGAAAAAATGTTTGGAAAAAGAAAGGATATTGGGCGGCGTTGAAAGCTTTTTCATTATCGAGATCTATTTTTACGGGTAATTCAAAAAGTTTTTTTGTACGACAAATAATTTTTTTTTAATCTGAATTGGTTTAACTCGAATAAGATACAAAGGTTTTCTTTTTTGAATATCTTTTTTTTTTTCATTTCCGGGATGGGGATTCTCATTTTCCCCATCGCCCCATTTGGTATCTTAGTGTTATAATAATTTGTTATTTTTATAATATTCAATTTCAATTTATAATAATAAATAATTAAATAATTAAATAATAAAAATTTGTATATTTATACTATAGCTATATCGGAGCACATATATATAAGAGCTTTAACTGGGTTGTTGAAACTAATCCATTAAGTTTCAATTTTGTAACTTTATGAATCATTATTTCTCTGAATTACTATATATCCTTCCCTTGCTTTCAACCCAATTGAGAAAACTCCCTTTATAATTTAGTGGATATACAAATAATGTATCAATTTAAAATGATCTAAAAAAATTCTATGTTTGTATAAGAAGATGAATCAAGACATATTTTTAGAATTCGAAATTCGAAATACTTTTTTGAAGTATGGTACAATTATGACAGGAATCGAAACGCTTTTTATATAACGTAACGTGTACAACCCAATATCTAGTTGGTTTGATAAATCCTTAAAACGCAAAATCCTAACGATTAATACAAAGCTATGCAAATTACATAAATCTTTTGAAATCATTGGATGTGGTGCTGAAATTGTGATCTCTAAAAATAATATTTTTTCATTCATTTATTCATTCAATTGATAAGCATTTTTTTTTTTATAGATTCATAAAAATCATATAAAAGAATGAGAGATGAATCATTAAAAAATTAAAATGATAAAGAACATTTTTTTGTTGAATTCTATCTATGAATTGAAGTTACAACTAGTTAGTTTAGTTACAATAGAGGAGTTCTCTTTTAGGAAAACACAAACTATAAAATCTCTGTTGAAATAATTAAATATTAAATTAAATATTAAATAAAAAAAAGGATAATTAAATAAAACGATAAATAATAAAGATTCTTTTTGAACCTTCAAATTGCTATTTAAACGAGTTTTTATTCATCAATTTAAATTAAATGCTTCTTTTACATTTTACATTGAATTGACCCCTTCACCTTCAATCTCGACGATTGAATAAAAAATGGCTTATTATGATTTCGAGCAAGCCGCTATGGTGAAATCGGTAGACACGCTGCTCTTAGGAAGCAGTGCTAGAGCATCTCGGTTCGAGTCCGAGTAGCGGCATAGTATCTTCTAAAAGAGATAGAATAAGTCCTATAATGAATTTAATTCCTGATTTCCATTCCATAAAATCTAGAAACCCTCGCTTTTTTCAGAATTCTTATGATTTTTTCAACTTTAGAGCATATATTAACTCATATATCCTTTTCGGTCGTTTCAATTGTAATTACAATTCATTTTTTAACCTTATTCTTATTAGTCGATGAAGTCGTAGGACTATATGATTCATCAGAAAAGGGCATGATAGTTACCTTTTTCTGTATAACAGGATTATTAGTCACTCGTTGGATTTATTCAGGACATTTCCCATTAAGTGATTTATATGAATCATTAATCTTTCTTTCATGGGGTTTCTCCCTTATTCATATGGTTTACTATTTTAAAAAGCGTAAAAATGATTTAAGCGCAATAACCGCACCAAGTGTTATTTTTACCCAAGGCTTTGCCACTTCGGGTCTTTTAACCAAAATGCATCAATCCGCAATATTAGCGCCTGCTCTCCAATCCCAGTGGTTAATGATGCACGTAAGTATGATGGTATTAGGCTATGCAGCTCTTTTATGTGGATCATTATTATCAGTAGCTCTTCTAGTCATTACATTT
>NW_028322878.1:32500-34496 GCF_047325235.1 Durio zibethinus | reverse complement strand
CCTAAACCTGAAAATGCTCCAGAATCTTTTCGATTGCTCGTCCGAGAATTACGATCTTTGGCTCTGGAACTGAATCATTTCCTTGTATCTGAGAAGAACTTCCAGATTAATAGGAAGGAAGCTTAATCGGAATGAATCAGAATTTGTCTTCTATGATCGACCGATATAAACATCAACAACTCCGAATTGGCTCAGTTTCTCCCCAACAAATAAGTGCTTGGGCCAATAAAATCCTACCTAATGGAGAAACCGTTGGAGAGGTGACAAAACCCTATACTTTTCATTACAAAACCAATAAACCGGAAAAGGATGGATTATTTTGTGAAAGAATTTTTGGACCTATAAAAAGTGGAATTTGCGCTTGTGGAAATTATCGAGTAATTGGAAATGAAAAGCAGGGCCCTAAATTTTGTGAACAATGCGGAGTTGAATTTGTTGATTATCGGATACGAAGATATCAAATGGGATACATAAAACTGGCATGTCCAGTAACTCATGTATGGTATTTGAAACGTCGTCCTAGTTATATCGCCAATCTTTTAGATAAACCTCTTAAAGAATTAGAGGGTCTAGTATACTGCGATGTGTGATTTGATCGAAATTATGATTTTACCGATTAGCAATGAGAAACTGTCATCCCATTCAATCGAATTGGGATGCCCTGGATCTGACATGACATGTCTCTTGGGAGGAGTAACATGAAGCTCAGAATTATGGGTGTATTCAATACTCCCAAATAAAAAGGGAATTGGTCTATGGTCGAGTCAGTAAAAATAAATAAATAGGAATTTTGAGTTGTACCTCGTGAAAAAAAAAGACTTCTTTCTTTTGTGGAATTAACCATTCTCATTTCTTTTAGTTCTTTTAGAAAGAAATGAAATTATGTTCAAGTAAACAAATATGTCATGGTTGCAGGAGTCTATACATCGCATATAGGCTTAGGCTTTAAGTTAAGGGCATCGTGGTATAACCGTCGAGGTAAGGTAAGGCAGGACCTAAGAGATCGAATGGAAGGGTACATAGACAAGTAAATCCCTTATGACACTCCTTTAATTTAAGAGGATTCATCATTCGAGGGGAAGTAGACTACTCAAGAATTTCACATTTCATTTATGTCCTAATTTCGAATTGAATAAAGAATTAAGAAAATATAAATCAATAAAAGAAGAATGAATCAATGAAATGTTTCTTTGGAACTTGAGTAAAGAGTAGACCTTTTTTTGGGGGGGGTTCTAGAATTTGAAAGCGAGAACTCCTTTCTTTATCTTTATTTGGTGTAACTACTTGAGCCGGATGAGAGGAAACTCTCATGTCCGATTTTGAGGGGGGGGGGGAGAGATCCTGTAGGGCCCTATCCTAATTTTGCTTTTGCTAGGCCCATCGCTAAAAAACCTACTTTCTTACGATTACGAGGTTCATTCGAATATGAAATTCAATCCTGGAAATACAGTATCCCACTTTTTTTTACTACCCAAGGTTTCGATACATTTCGAAATCGAGAAATTTCTACTGGAGCAGGTGCTATTCGAGAACAATTAACCGATCTAGATTTGCGAATTCTTATCGATTATTCGTTGGTCGAATGGAAAGAATTAGGAGAAGAAGGCCTCGCGGGTAATGAATGGGAAGATCGAAAAATTGGAAGAAGAAAGGATTTTTTGGTTAGACGCATGGAATTGGCTAAGCATTTTATTCGAACAAATATAGAACCAGAATGGATGGTTTTATGTCTATTACCGGTTCTTCCTCCCGAGTTGAGACCGATCATTCAGATAGATGGGGGTAAACTAATGAGTTCGGATATTAATGAACTCTATAGAAGAGTTATCTATCGAAATAATACTCTTACCGATTTATTAACAACAAGTAGATCTACGCCAGGGGAATTAGTAATGTGTCAGGAAAAATTGGTACAAGAAGCCGTGGATACACTTCTTGATAATGGAACCCGCGGACAACCAATGAGGGACGGTCATAATCATAATAAGGTTTACAA
>NW_028322878.1:22500-25000 GCF_047325235.1 Durio zibethinus | reverse complement strand
AAATTTTGGTTTGGTCCATTTTTTTTTTATTTATATTTATATCCTATTTCCCTTCAATGAATATTATCTTTATATTGATATTGTTTTGGTTTATTCAATTTCAATATTATGAGTCCTAATTTGAATAGGAATTCTTATGGTATCAATTTAGGGTCTATGATTTAAAAAAAGCTGTTCTTTCTATAGAATGATTCCCATTTCAGTCGATTTCATTCAATGCAACGATTGACCAAAAGAAAATTTTAATAAATAATAAAATAAATTGCATGAACTTAGCTCAATCAAATATTGATATTGATTTTTTATTTTTATGCAATGATTTGGTCTAATGAATTCGTCTATTTATTTAGATTGTATCCGTGTGAGATAATGATAAATAAAAGGAAGGGACGAATTGACAAAAAACGATATAAAAAATGATTAGAAAAAAAAGGGGGGGTAGAATTAGGTATATGGAATCTAATGGCTATAAGCCAACTCTTGTCCATCCTTTGAGGAATAATTCTAGAATCCGATTGAATCTAAGATATGAATAGTTGGTTTACGTTATGTAAGAAACACATGTATATGGGATATTAGATATTGACTAGTTATATATGAACTCAAAATATATCTAATCCACCCTACTACTGTGGATTTAGATAGGGATTCCAATAGAAGAATAGAAGTTCTTCTGTTTCGTCTTTGACTCTGAATTGAATGAATAAAGAGATAAAATAAAGACAAAACGAAGAATTCAAAGCAAAGAATGGGTTAGAAAAAAAGAAATGGAAGAACAAAGTATGCGCGGATTCAAAAAAATCCAGTGGATAGGAACTAAAAAAAAGATATCGAAATAGTTCTGACGGTTCAATAATATTCTCACTTCCATTCGGAGTTCTTAGTTACTTGGGCAGGTTGAATCTTAGTGATGGAATAATATAATTAAGTAAAAATTCATTGGATGATTGTATCATTAACCATTTCTTTATTTTGGTGCGAGGAACTTATCATGAATCCACTGGTTTCTGCCGCTTCCGTTATTGCTGCTGGGTTGGCTGTCGGGCTTGCTTCTATTGGACCTGGAGTTGGTCAAGGTACTGCTGCGGGCCAAGCTGTAGAAGGTATCGCGAGACAACCCGAGGCAGAGGGAAAAATACGAGGTACTTTATTGCTTAGTTTGGCTTTTATGGAAGCTTTAACAATTTATGGGCTGGTTGTAGCATTGGCACTTTTATTTGCGAATCCCTTTGTTTAATCCTATAAACATGAGAATTGTGTATTTTTTTTTTCTTATTTTATGGCTTGGGACTTACTCCTCGCTTTTTCGAATTATATCAAGATTTCACCCCTACAATTACTTATTTGTTGGGACAATAATCCATGGGAAGGATTAATTTGAGGATGAGGAATTATCACACTGACTCGCTTTCTTCCTTCCCCTTCTTAGTTCAAGAGAAACCTTTTTTATTGTTTAAAGGAGTGTTGCAACAAATGAGGTATTTTGCCATTGACATGAAACCCGCCCCCCCCTAATTCTAATAAGTATCATTATTATTGGGAATTTTCAACTGAAAAAAAAAAATACATTTCTAGCTAAATAGAATCTATTTTTGACTCCGTTTAGACGTAGGTAAATAAAAATTTATAATAATGAATAATTTAATAATAATAAATTAATTAATATTAATAATAAATTAATAATTTATTAAAAAAAAAAAAGAAATACATAGAATTAGAATAATTAGAATAATCTAAATATGATAGAATAGAATAAATAGAAAAGGAGTCAAAGTGATATAATACAAAAAAAAGAACCGAGTTCTTTTTTTTTTTTTTTAGTCTATCTAAAATAAAATAGGAGATCATATGAAAAATGTAACCGATTCTTTCCTTTCCTTGGGTCACTGGCCATCCGCCGGGAGTTTCGGATTTAATACCGATATTTTAGCAACAAATCCAATAAATCTAAGTGTAGTCCTTGGTGTATTGATCTTTTTTGGAAAGGGAGTGTGTGCGAGTTGTTTATTTCAAGAATAGGCTGGATTCACCCAGTTGCACTTTTTTTCATTATAACTAGGAAAGAAAAGAGTGCATGATCCCGCGAATTACTTCTGAATAAATTTCAAAATCATATTTAAGAACCATAGCATTTCGTCATTCATTGGTACATCGACTTTGATTCTCTATTAACCAATAATCCGGGACCATTAACATGGTTAAGGCCAAACTGTTTGAAGTTCAGATGCAGCAGGGTACTCTTTCTACTACTATGTTAATAAATACAGAAATATTTTCAAATAGTGGAAAATGTTTTTTCGATATAAAACACTCATGTCGATAAAACGATTCGAGCCCCTTTTTCCAATGCTGAATCGATGACCTATGTATAAAGTGAGAAGAATTCTTTGAATTTGAAGAAAAAAAAAAAAGAAACAACTTTGCTGACAAATTACAATTATACATTATACAATTCTAAGTACAATTATACAATTATAAATTATTATAAATTAATTATATG
>NW_028322878.1:12500-17500 GCF_047325235.1 Durio zibethinus | reverse complement strand
TTTTATACGAAAATAGATTCCTCGTTTTTATACTACATAGCCTATTTTGACACCAAGAAATAAAGTGATTTCTAGAATTTCTAGAAATCGAAAAGAATTTTCAGAAATTCATTTATAATAAGAGTTGAGTTTTTCATTACAAAAAAAAATTCTTTTATACCAACAATTATATATTGTGGCGGACTTTAATCCAAATAGGGTTCTTCGGCGAAAAAGGGTCAGAATGAGGAAATGGGATGATCCAGCTTTATCATGGCTATCCAAGAATTTCAATCTTTGAATTGAGGGTTCGGTTCGTTCATAGTGTTCATAGTGTAAGACTTATCTAATCTTTTCAATTGTTACAATTTTTTTTTCTTGAATAAATCATGAATTTTTCTAGGACAGTATTAAGGATCTCATCGAAAACTTACAGCAGCTTGCCAAACAAAGGCTAAGAGAAAAAAGAGAACAGGTATTACTGGCATAAAATCTACGATTGGATTCAAAAAAGCATAGGCCTCGGGCAATTTGGCGAATAAAAAACTACTCGAAAAAAGGGCAGAATTCAAACAGATACAGATCAAATTAAAGATATTAAGATTAAGCATAACAAAATTTTGTTCTTGGAGATAATTTTGATTGAGTTATTAATATGTTTTTTGATATAAGGAAAAAAATGAAGAAAGGAAAATAAGGCAGACTAAACAATACTTCTTTGAACTCACCCAATCAAAAAGCCTTCAATTCTTACAAGAGAATAGAAGAAATCATACTTTCATACAATATCTTAATTGAATTATATGTAATGATCAATAAATTCGGTTTAATTCTCTATCCATACGTGCCAAAATCCTAGCAAGAATCTAATCTATTCCATAGTTATTTGGAACTGGAATTGACGAACAGGGAATACCCATATTAGTGTTTAGTAGTTTCAAATAGAAATCTAAATGGGGCGTGGCCGAGTGGTAAGGCAACGGGTTTTGGTCCCGCTATTCGAAGGTTCGAATCCTTTCGTCCCAGAGCCTACTCTTTTTATATATCAGAATAACGATATCCGAATCTAAATTGCTCTTTTTTTTTTAACAACCTTCTTTCTAAGAGTCAAATATTGGAGAAAATGTGATTCTTGCTTTTGATTTTTAATGATTTCTTAAGATTGGCACTCGAAGAACTGTGAGATTGGCGAATCTATTCTATCGAGTTATTTGATCTATCGAGTTATTTGAAGATGCAAGGCAGATTCAAAAAGATTAGTTTATTTGTGTTATTTATAATATTCGTAATATTATTATTATTAATTATATTATTAATTTCTTATTAATTAGAATAGAAAAGCTTAATATTAATAAAAGTATAAAAAAATAAAAATATATTGTATTCATACAATATGGGTTAATTTGAATTCTTATTGAGGCTTTTTCTTCCTAAATTATCTATTTATTTCATATAGATTCATATAGAAGGAAATTGATTTCATATAGAAGGAAAAAGTATAGATAGATTACTATGTATCGACTGAACCAATGACTATTCATGATTCCATAATTGAATCAATGTTCCAAACTAGAGGAATGTTATGGTAAAACTTCGTTTGAAACGATGTGGTAGAAAGCAACGTGCGACTTGAAGGACATGATCGGCTGTGGATGTCAAAACCCACCACCTTCCATTATGTAGAAATGAAGGTGCTTTTGGCTCGACATCCTTTGTTCTGTTCTATTATAATCCGTCTTTTTGTTGGGTTGTAATGTAAATAGTACAGGATGGAGCTCGAAGAGAAACATCCATTTTTCAGGGGCAAGGATCTAGGGTTAATTAATGGAAATAAATAAGTTGGAACAACTTCGTAAGTCTATTTTTGATATAGAAATCGAAAAGCTCCGATTCAAACTATTTTCAAATCAAAAAGAAAAATTGTTGGAATTGGTAAAACTCTTTCGATCAAAAGTGTATAATGCGGGAATTAATCGTTCATATGATTCTTTGATAGAAAGAAAAAAAGAGAGAAAAAGGGGCATGTTGCTGCCATTTTTGAAATGATTAAATATCGCCGAAGTAATGTCTAAACCCAATGATTCAAGACAAAGATAAAGGATCCTAGAACAAGGAAATACCCTTTTCAATTGTCTCAACAACTAGATCAAAATGAAGAATCGAAATCGATTCTAAACGAGACAAACAAAAAAAGGGGTTAGAGACCACTCAATAAAAGAATGCCTAAGGATTTTTTTTTGAGCATTTTGAGAGTTATTTGACTTGAGTTATGAGAGTACGAATGCTTTTTTCTTCTTTTTTTTTGAAAAAAAAAAGACGGGTTTAAATGTCTAATTGATTTGCCGGGTTTATGGATCTTTTTGACATTCTAATTACATACATTATAATTCCATACATAGACATAACTTTTAATAGACATAACTTTTAATCATTTTTTTTTTTTTTTCTCGAGCCGTACGAGGAGAAAACTTCTTATACGTTTCTAGGGGGGGGGTATTATTTAACTACATCTATCCCAATGAGCCGTTTATCGAATCGTTGCAATTGATGTTCGATCCCGAAGAGAGGGAAGAGATCTTCGAAAAGTTGGTTTTTATGATCCGATAAATAATCAAACCCATTTGAATGTTCCCGCTATTCTCTATTTCCTTGAAAAAGGAGCTCAACCCACAGGAACTGTCCATGATATTTTAAAGAAGGCCGGGGTTTTTACGGAACTTAGTCTTAATCAAACAAAATTCAATTAATGAAATACAAAAAAGAGGGGGTGGATGACTCATATCTAGCTTTGTATAAATTTTTCTTTATAATTTCCTCCCCCCTCTTTTGTTTTATTCATACTTTTTTATTTATTATTCGTATTTCTTATTGCTTTGCTACTATAGAATACCGTGTTCTATAACAGATTTTATTGAGCTAATTTTATTGATATAAAATATAGAGAAAAAAGATCAATTGAATAAATGAAGTAATTGCATTTAAAAAAATAACATAAAATAAGATAAAAAAAAAAAAATAACATAAAATAAGATAAAAAAACAGAGAAAATAACAAGAAAAAATAACATATAAAAATAGAAAATATTAATAATAATTAATAATAAATAATAATAATTAATAATAAATAATTAATAATAAATATTATAATAATAAATATTATAATAATAAATATTATAATAATAAAAATAATAAATATTATAATAATAAATATTATTAATAATAAAAATAATAAATATTATAATAATAAATATTATTAATAATAAAAATAATAAATATTATAATAATAAATATTATTAATAATTAATAATAAAAAATACAATATAATAAAAAAAAAAAAAAAAATTGACTTAATTCTTTTTTTCATTGTATTTTTTTATAGTCTTTTTTATATTCTTTATTCTTTTCTCAACATTTATATTCAAAATTTACAATCATATTGACAACAGTGTATCGAACAAATATAATTCGATCGTAGATAAATAGATCTATTTATCCCCGCCCACAAGTTTGGCACTTCACTTCATTCAAATAATGGGTTCTTTCTTTGAATTTGTTGTGATACAAGAAGTTTTTTTTATTGTAATTGTATATTGTATTGAAAAAAAAAAAAAAAAATGGATAACAATGGAATGAATAAGACAGGAGGCGGTCCACAAATTTTCACTTATTCTATTTCTATGTTTTTATCTTAGAATTTCGTGTATTTTTATTTTATTCAAATTTTTGCTAATTTCATGTTTTGATTGCCTCGTGCAATTCCATTTTTTTTTTATTCCGATTTTTTTCGGGTTGCTAACTCAACGGTAGAGTACTCGGCTTTTAAGTGCGACTAGCATCTTTTACACATTTGTATGAAGAAAGGGATTCGTTCATACCATCGGTACAGTTTGTAAGACCACGACTGATCCTGAAAGGAGTGGATGGAAAAAAGAGCATGTCGTATCAATGGAGAATTCTAAGAATCCATTTTTTTTCCGGATCAGTCCAAAAAAAAAAATCGTCTTTGAATTTTTGGTGCGGAACAAAAAAAATTAATTGAATTCAAAGTTGGGTCGAGTGAATAAATGGATAGAGCTCTACGGCCCCAATTATAGGGAAACAAAAAGTAACGAGCTTCTGTTCGCAATTTGAATGATTACCCGATCTAATTAAACGTTAAAAATAAATTAGTGCCTAATGCGGTAAAGGTTTTTCTCATGAGTAAATTATCGATTTTTTTATGAGTCCTAATTATTAGTTATTCCCTTTATGGGTTAGACATGAATGTGTATAAGAAGCAGTATATTGATAAAGAAAAGATATTTTTTTTTTTTTTTCCAAAATCAAAAGAGCGATTGGGTTGAAAAAATAAAGGATTTCTAGCCATCTTCTTATCCTATAACGAACATAAATCAATTAGATGGCAAAAGATAGGATAGAGAATCCGTTGATGAATCTACCTGTCTCCGAGGTATCTATTATTTTCTTACTATAATACCTTGTTTTGACTGTATCGCACTATGTATCATTTGATAACCGAATAGATCCCCTATACTTTGGTTCAAATCGAATTTGAAATGGAGGAATTTCAAGTATATTTAGAACTAAATAGATCTCGCCGACATGATTTCCTATACCCACTTATTTTTCGGGAGTATATTTATGCACTTGCTCATGATCATGGTTTAAATAAATCGATGATTTTTTTGGAAAATCAGGGTTATGGTAATAAATTCAGTTCACTAATTGTGAAACGTTTAATTATTCGAATGGATCAACAGAATCATTTGATTATTTCTGCTAATGATTCCAACCAAAATCCATTTTTTGGGCACAACAATAATTTATATTCTCAAATGATATCGGTGGGATTTGCAGTCATTGTGGAAATTCCATTTTCCTTACGATTAGTATCTTACTCACAAGGGGAAGAAGTCGCAAAATCCCATAATTTCCAATCAATTCATTCAATATTTCCTTTTTTAGAGGACAAATTCTCACATTTAAATTATGTGTTAGATGTACTAATACCTTACCCCATCC
>NW_028322878.1:0-2500 GCF_047325235.1 Durio zibethinus | reverse complement strand
AGGATTGTGAAAGATGTTCCACTAGAAATATTCTTGTTATTGCTTCGACTCATATTCCCCGAAAAGTGGATCCCGCTCTAATAGCCCCGAATAGATTAAATACATGTATTAAGATACGAAGGCTTCTTATTCCACAACGACCAAAGCACTTTTTCACTCTTTCATATACTAAGGGATTTCACTTGGAAAAGAAAATGTTCCATACTAATGGATTCGGGTCCACAAACGTGGGTTCCAATGCACGAGATCTTGTAGCACTTACCAATGAGGCCCTATCGATTAGTATTACACAGAAGAAATCAATTCTAGACACTAATACACTTAGATTTGCTCTTCATAGACAAACTTGGGCTTTGCGATCCCGGGTAAGACCGGTTCAGGATCATGGGATCATTTTCTATCAGATAGGAAGGGCTCTTGTACAAAATGTACTTCTAAGTAATTGCCCCATAGATCCTATATCTATCTATATAAAGAGGAAATCAGGTAACGAAGGGGATCCTTATTTGTACAAATGGTACTTCGAGCTTGGAACGAGCATGAAGAAATTAACGATACTTCTTTATCTTTTGAGTTGTTCTGCCGGATCGGTCGCTCAAGACCTTTGGTCTCCACCCGGATCCGATGAAAAAAGTGGGATCACTTCTTCTGGGTTCGTTGAGAATGATTCTGATCTAGTTCATGGCCTATTAGAAGTAGAAGGCGCTCTGGTGGGATCCTCACGGACAGAAAAAGATTGCGGTCGGTTTGATAATGATCGAGTGACATCGCTTCTTCGGTCCGAACCGGGGAATCCCTTATATATGATGCAAAATGGATTATCTTCTATCGTTGATCAGAGATTTCTCTATGAAAAAGACGAACCGGAGTTTTTGGAGTTTGAAGAAGTAGAAGAAGGAGAAGAAGAAGTACTCGACCCGCAACAGATAGTGAAGGATTTATTCAATCACATAGTTTGGGCTCCTAGAATATGGCACCCTTGGGGCTTTCTATTTGATTGTATCGAAAGGCACAATGAATTGGGATTTCCCTATTGGGCCGGGTCATTTCGGGACAAGCGGATCTTTTATGATGAAGAGGATGAGCTTCACATTTATGATGAAGAGGATGAGCTTCACATTTATGATGAAGAGGATGAGCTTCAAGAGAATGATTCGGAGTTCTTGCAGAGTGGAACCATGCAGTACCAGGCACGATATAGATCTTCCAATGAACAAGACTTTTTTCAAATAAGCCAATTCATTTGGGACCCTGCGGATCCACTCTTTTTCCTATTCAAAGATCAGTCTGTGTTTTCACACCGAGAATTCTTTGCAGATAAAGAGATGTTAAAGGGGTTGTTGACTTTTACTGTCAAAATTTCCAGAAAATATCATCCTCTTACATCTATGTATGAAAACTGGTTTATCAAGAATAGGCAAGAAAAGCACTTCGAAGTCTTGATTCATCGCCAGAGATTGCTTAGAACCAATAGTTCATTATCTAATGGATTTTTCCGTTCTAATACTCCATCCGAGAGTTATCAGTATTTATCAAATCTGTTCCTATCTAACGGAAGGCTATTGGATCAAATGACAAAGACATTGTTTAGAAAAAGATGGATTTTCCCGGATGAAATGAAAATTGTATTCATGTAAGAGGAGAAAGGTTTCCCATTACTTAGCCGGAAAGATATGTGGCCATGAAATAGGGGATTAAGTGGAACGGAATTGACTGGGTGGTAGAGTTGTGGAAACACATGTTTCTTCCATATTTTGGACCTTAGCTCCATGGAACAATATGCTACTGCTGAAACATGGAAGAATTGAAATCTTAGATCAAAACACTATGTATGGATGGTATGAACTGCCGAAACAAGAATTCTTGAACAGCGAACAACCAGAGCTATTACTCACTACATCAAAAAATTTCCATTAATGAAAGATGTAAATCCATTGGAAAATCAAAAATACGCATGTCGGATGAAATGGTTGTTGCTATCTGCTCCAATAACGAATCATTGGTTTAACTGAATAACTAAATAAAATAGATAGACCTTTCTCTTCGTCTCAGGTCGATGGATCCTCCCTCTCAACTGGAGGATCCCCTATATGGATAATACACATTCCAGTTGACCGAGCCTAATTCTAATTGTTTTGTTCCGAAGCAAAGATATCCACGGGGTGGTTCGCCCTATTCTGATATTCACGACCGAGAAGTACTGGATTCTCTTTCGGATAGGTCCTGAAAGGAGAAGGAAAGCTGGAATGCCACCAGGCGTCTATTATTGAATTAACCCGACCCGATAGTACCCATTTTGGGAACGTCCAGTGCCAAAGTCACGGAATGGGTAAGTCGCCAATCCCTAAAACGGACTATGTAATGTACTTTATCCGCTGGGTTACGGGGAGGCATTTTACCAGAGGTTTGTATTGTATCAATCTACCCTTGTGTGCGTGATTCCTGTTGAAGCATATACTCGGGGGTGGGTGCAGGGCGAACGATTTCAAAGCGGACTCCC
>NW_028322877.1:0-34716 GCF_047325235.1 Durio zibethinus | reverse complement strand
CGAAAATTAAAGCTTCTATGAATACGGGTACCCCCAATACATCGAAACTCATTGCCCATGGATAAAGAAAAACCGTTTCAACATCAAAAACAACAAAAACTAGAGCAAACATATAATAACGGATTCGAAATTGTAACCAAGCATCGCCCATTGGTTCTATACCCGATTCATAACTAGAAAGTTTTTCTGGACCCTTTCTAATCGGGGCTAAAACTCCAGAAATTAGAAATGCCAAAATAGGAATAGCACTTGATATTATTAGAAATGCCCAGAAAATATCATATTCGTAAAGCAGAAACATAGACGAACTCCTATGAATGTGAAAAATAGACCGGATTAGTCGATTCGACCTGGAATTCATTGTCAAGTCATCCACAACTGTTTGTTTAGTCAAACCAACAATTCAGTTTGATCGAATCGTCTAGTTTCGTTTGTTTGCTGTTGCGTTTTAAGATTTATTGATTGGAATTAATCCTATTTACATTTCACTTATTTCGATTTAATTTCGATATAGTACTAATTTGTATTCGATATAGTACTAATTTGTATAGTAATAGTATAAATAGATATTTATACTATTACATTTATACTATTACATAGATATTTATACTATTACTATATAGTATAGTAGAATACTATACAAATCCAAAACAAGTAAAACTTTTTTGTTTTCACTTCATTTCGTATTTTTCTAAATAAAAGGAATTCTAATATATAACTAATATCTAATATGTATTAGAAATAAAAAAAAAAAAAAAAAACCTTTTCTCTTTTCTATTATCTTATTATCTATTATATATATAGAATATATATAGAATATAGAATAAATTTATATATATATTATATAGTATATTATATAGTTATATATAGAATATAGAATAAATTTATATATAGTTATATATAGAATACATTTTTTATTTTCTATCTATATTTTATAGATATTATATCTTTTTATAGATATTATCTATATATATATTATCTATATATATATATTTAATATATATTATATATATTTATGAGATTCTGTTGAAATGCGCTTTTGTTTTCAGTTTCTGAGCGATCTCCCTGTGAGCGAGCTTATGGGAATGATTTTAACCAAGCAACTGGAAGCGACCAGTTCCAATCAACAAAGAATACAATAATTAGGAAAAAAACTATACAACTTTTTTTATTTGTATTTGGATATTCTTTATTGTTTTAGTTTGCTTTAGTTTTAAGAATATTATTTTCATTTCATTTTTATTAATTTAATAAATATTTTTTTATTAATTTAATAAATATTTTAAATTAATAAAATATAAAAATTAATAAAATATAAAAATTAATAAAATATAAAAATTAATAAAATATAAAATAAAAATATAAAATATAGGGCTATACGGACTCGAACCGTAGACCTTCTCGGTAAAACAGATCGAACTGATTATTATCAAAATGATTCGACCTATTTCAAAGACCCAACATGCATTTTTTTGCATTGGGCTCTTTCATTAACTGATAGAAATATCAGTTAGTCTACCATATATATATTTTTTCTCTTAGAAAAAAAAGGAAGATGGTTCCATGTGCTCTGATTCATTACTGATACAGGAGCACTACCAAAGTGTTTCAAAGAAGGGAAAGTTTATCTTGACGTAGGTCTGCTTCTGGCCTAGATCAACCTAAGTTAAATGAAGTCTCTATCATCCTGATTAAAAAATCAAAGATGAAACTTCATACACCTTAAGATTCATAGGACGAAAAGAGAATTTTTGAGGTCCTTATACTCATTATGCCTAGCATTGAATAGACTGGGTATTCGCCCTATCAATATCTCAAATCAATGATAGGTTCGATTCGGATCCTGCTCCTGCCTAAACGGCACCCGAATCGAACCAAACCATTTGTCAGGCTATTGTTCTCTTGTTTTGTTCCTTCAAAGTAATGGAGTAAGACATCGATTTCTCAAAAGGATCAATTTTTTTTGATTGCATGATAGACTCCCCTGAAAAACATTGGCGCGCGTGTAAACGAGGTGCTCTACCTAACTGAGCTATAGCCCTTGTGTTTGTGATACATATTTTATCATATTATTTAGATAATTTCTTGTCAAGATGAATATTACATGATCCAACATCATAATCATACCTTTTTGGTCGGTTTGATTGGTATTGCTTAGAAGTAATATCGGATTTATAATCCATCGATGTGATAGGTCCCTTTTCTTTCTCTTTATGATTCCTTATGATAATAAATGACCTACTTAACTCAGTGGTTAGAGTATTGCTTTCATACGGCGGGAGTCATTGGTTCAAATCCAATAGTAGGTAGAACTTATTAGATACCATTGATCCCGGTGTCTAATAAGTTTTTCTACCCACCTTCTTTTATTGATTTTCTATCTTTTTCATCCTATTCTATTTCCGTTTTCAATTTTCAAATTTTTCGTTAGATCAAATTTCACTATTTCACTTTTGATTGTATTTGATTCTATTTAATCAGCAGAATAAAAATGGGATGTAGAAACGAAAGTTCTGTTTATACGGAAATTCTTTCGATTAACCAACTAGTTACGAAATCGCGTTGATAGCCTTTACTCGTGTCCTAGCCCATCTGAGAGCTAGATTTGCCTCAATTGTTTGCCTCTTGCCTTCAGCTTTCCTCAAGTTAGCTTCCGCTATTTCAAGAGCTTGCTGAGCTTCTTGTGGATCAATGTCACTACCCTTTTCCGCATCCTTTCCAAAAATAGTGATTTCATTATTGACTATTCTAGCAAAACCACCCATCAGAGCCATCGTTAACCATTGGTCGTTAAGGCGTATTCTCAAAATACCTATATCTACAACTGTGGCAATAGGCGCGTGATTTGGTAATACGCCAATTTGTCCGCTATTAGTAGATAAAATGATTTCTTTCACTTCTGAATCCCAAACAATTCGATTATGGGTGAGTACGCAAAGATTTAAGGTCATTTATTCAATTTGCTCTCCATTTCTAAGTTCGTAGCCTTCGCAGTAGCTTCATCGATGTTACCTACCAAATAAAAGGCCTGTTCAGGAAGACCGTCTAATTCTCCGGAAAGGATCAATTGAAATCCTCTAATTGTTTCTGCTAGGCCAACATATTTCCCCGGGGAACCAGTAAATACTTCCGCTACGAAAAAGGGTTGTGATAAGAAACGCTCAATTTTTCGCGCTCTTGCTACGGTTAAGCGATCCTCTTCGGACACTTCGTCCAACCCCAGGATAGCTATAATGTCCTGAAGTTCTTTGTAACGTTGTAAGGTTTGCTTAACCCTTTGCGCAGTTTCATAATGTTCCTTTCCAACGATTCGAGGTTGGAGCATAGTTGACGTTGAGTCTAAAGGATCTACCGCTGGATAGATACCTTTGGCAGCTAATCCTCTTGATAGTACGGTAGTAGCATCTAAATGCGCAAATGTTGTGGCAGGGGCAGGGTCGGTCAAATCATCCGCGGGTACATAAACTGCTTGAATAGAAGTTATGGATCCCTCCTTGGTAGAAGTAATTCTTTCTTGTAAAGAACCCATTTCGGTACTAAGGGTGGGTTGATAACCCACAGCGGAAGGCATTCTACCCAATAAGGCAGATACTTCGGATCCCGCTTGGACAAAACGGAAGATATTGTCTATAAATAGAAGTACGTTTTGTTTATTAACATCTCGGAAATATTCCGCCATAGTTAGGGCAGTCAACCCAACTCTCATACGAGCTCCTGGCGGTTCATTCATCTGACCGTAGACTAAAGCCACTTTTGATTCCGCAAGATTTTGTTCATTAATTACTCCAGATTCTTTCATTTCCATGTAAAGATCATTTCCTTCACGAGTACGTTCACCTACTCCGCCAAATACGGATACACCCCCATGAGCTTTGGCAATGTTGTTGATCAATTCCATAATGAGTACTGTTTTACCTACCCCAGCTCCCCCAAATAGTCCGATTTTTCCTCCACGACGATAAGGAGCTAAAAGATCGACTACTTTAATTCCTGTTTCAAAAATAGATAATTTTGTATCTAATTGTATGAAAGCGGGCGCAGGTTTATGAATAGGGGATGTTGTGCGAGTATCTACAGGACCTAAATTATCAACGGGCTCCCCAAGCACGTTAAAAATTCGTCCTAGGGTCGCTCCGCCGACTGGAACACTTAGAGGAGCTCCCGTGTTAATCACTTCCATTCCTCTCATTAGACCATCTGTAGCGCTCATAGCTACAGCTCTAACTCGATTGTTTCCTAATAATTGCTGTACCTCACAAGTTACATTAATTTGTTGACCGATGGTATCTCGACCCTTAACTACCAAAGCGTTGTAAATATTAGGCATCTTGCCCGGGGGAAAGGCTACATCCAGTACTGGACCGATGATTTGAGAAATACGTCCCAGATTTTCTTTTTCAAGCGTGGAAACTCCAGGAACAGAAGTAGTAGGATTTATTCTCATAATAAAATAAAGTGAAATATGTCAATTTTTTTTTTCGAAAATTTTCTAATAAAAAAAATCTTCGACAGCAAGTTGATCGGTTAATTCAATAAGAAATGGGGATTAGCACTCGATTTCGTTGGTACCATCCAATTGAATGCAATTCAATTGGATTGTTTCCTTATTCAATGAAGGAATTTTTAAGTTCAACCAACCTATTTGCAAAATATCAAGTGGATAAATAAATAACAATTTTGAGAGAGTCTTTCATTTGTCTATCATTGTCTTTCATTTGTCTATCATTATAGGCAATACCATCCATATTATCTATGGAATTCGAACCCGAACTCTATTTACGATTCCTTATTTCTATCTCATTAGCCCTTATTTCATTTCGTATTTTATTTTAGCATATCGATTTTTTTTTACGTCCAACCTATCCCCCCTTTTTCCATCTATATTCCTTTTTTTTCATTTCATAAACGAATTACGCATATTTTCACATCTAGGATTTACATATACAACATATATTACTGTCAAGAGTGAATTTCTTATTCTTTCTTATTTCTTATTATTGAATTTATATTATTTCTTATTTTATATTATTTCTTATTATCTTATTATCTTATTATTGATTATTATTGACTATTGACTTATTATTGAATTTATATTATTATAGTATTATCTTATTATTGACTATTGACTTATTATTGAATTTATATATTTTATATTTAATTTATATATTTTATATATATATTTTATATTTATAATTCTAATTATAATTATATATTTATAATATTTCTATTTCATTTATTTCATTTTCATTTCGATTCAAAAAAAAAGTAAGGAATTCTAAACTTGAAAAACACGGATTGGGTTGCGCCATACATATGAAAGAATATAGAATATGAAAGAATATAGAATAATGATGTATTTGGCGAATCAAATACCATGGTCTAATAAGGAACCTTTCGGATTAGTTGATAATTTTTTGAAAGATTTCTTCGAAAAGGTTTCATTAACTCCTAATTTATGCCGAGCAGACCTTGTTGTTGCGAAAATTTTCAATTCATGAGTTGTAGGGAGGGGCTTATGTCACCACAAACAGAGACTAAAGCAAGTGTTGGATTCAAAGCTGGTGTTAAAGAGTATAAATTGACTTATTATACTCCTGAATATGAAGTCAAAGATACTGATATCTTGGCAGCCTTCCGAGTAACTCCTCAACCCGGAGTTCCGCCCGAGGAAGCAGGGGCAGCAGTAGCTGCTGAATCTTCTACTGGTACATGGACAACCGTGTGGACCGATGGGCTTACCAGCCTTGATCGTTACAAAGGGCGATGCTACCACATTGAGCCCGTTGCTGGAGAAGAAAATCAATATATATGTTATGTAGCTTACCCCTTAGACCTTTTTGAAGAAGGTTCTGTTACTAACATGTTTACTTCCATTGTGGGTAATGTATTTGGGTTCAAAGCCCTGCGCGCTCTACGTCTAGAGGATCTGCGAATCCCTCCTTCTTATACTAAAACTTTCCAAGGCCCGCCTCATGGCATCCAGGTTGAAAGAGATAAATTGAACAAGTACGGTCGCCCCCTATTAGGATGTACTATTAAACCTAAATTGGGGTTATCCGCTAAGAACTACGGTAGAGCAGTTTATGAATGTCTACGTGGTGGACTTGATTTTACCAAAGATGATGAGAATGTGAACTCCCAACCATTTATGCGTTGGAGAGACCGTTTCTTATTTTGTGCCGAAGCAATTTTTAAAGCACAGGCTGAAACAGGTGAAATCAAAGGGCATTACTTGAATGCTACTGCGGGTACATGTGAAGAAATGATTAAAAGGGCCATATTTGCCAGAGAATTGGGAGCTCCCATCGTAATGCATGACTACTTAACAGGTGGGTTCACTGCAAATACTAGCTTGGCTCATTATTGCCGAGATAATGGTCTACTTCTTCACATCCATCGCGCAATGCACGCAGTTATTGATAGACAGAAGAATCATGGTATGCACTTTCGTGTACTAGCTAAAGCTTTACGTCTGTCTGGTGGAGATCATATTCACGCTGGTACAGTAGTAGGTAAACTTGAAGGAGAAAGGGACATAACTTTGGGCTTTGTTGATTTACTACGTGATGATTTTAT
Source organism: Durio zibethinus (assembly GCF_047325235.1). Classification (NCBI taxonomy): domain Eukaryota; kingdom Viridiplantae; phylum Streptophyta; class Magnoliopsida; order Malvales; family Malvaceae; genus Durio; species Durio zibethinus. Next base: position 28,140 of record NW_028322877.1, on the reverse strand, counting down.
TGAAAAAGATCGAAGCCGTGGTATTTATTTCACTCAAGATTGGGTTTCTATACCAGGTGTTCTGCCCGTAGCTTCGGGGGGTATTCACGTTTGGCATATGCCTGCTTTGACCGAGATCTTTGGAGATGATTCCGTACTACAATTCGGTGGAGGAACTTTAGGACACCCTTGGGGAAATGCACCGGGTGCCGTAGCTAATCGAGTAGCTTTAGAAGCATGTGTAAAAGCTCGTAATGAGGGACGTGACCTTGCCCGCCAGGGTAATGAAATTATCCGCGAGGCTGGCAAATGGAGTATGGAACTAGCTGCTGCTTGTGAAGTATGGAAGGAGATCAAATTTGAATTCGAAGCAATGGATACTTTAGATAAATAAAATTTGAATTCGAAGCAATGGATACTTTGTAATCCAGTAATTACTGTTGGTTTGTTGAATTGCAATTAAACTCGGCCCAATCTTTTACTAAAAGGATTGAGCCGATCCTAAAGATTGGTGTATTCTTTTCTATCCTATTCGTTCCGTGTTGGAATAGAAACTTATTGTATTAGTAGACGAGATTTTATTGTATTAGTAGACGATATTTTACGAAAAAGGTTCTTGATAGGAGAAAAATTTCTTTTTTCAATTTTTTCAGTGCGAATTTTACACAACATAGGGAAATCGCTATTTCTAATTGAAAATTTATATTTATAATTGAAAAGAAAAAAGTAAAGTATCATATATCATATATAATGAACTGATACTCCAGGTTCTCACAAACGAGAATCCTTTACTTCAATATTCACTCATTATTAGTTTAATGATTGTATCCATTATGCGTATTCCGATAGGAAATAAATGATTTTTTTTTTTTCATCAAATGACTATTCATCTATTATACTTTACATCTAAATAGAGGCAAGAAAACTCTATGGAAAAATTATGGTTCAATTTTATCTTGTCTAAGGGGGAATTAGAATACAGATGTGGGCTAAGTAAATCAATGGATAGCCTTGGTCCTATTGAAAATACTAGTGTAAACGAAGACCCGGTTAGAAATGATATGGATAAAAACATTCATGGTTGTAGTGACAGCTCTAGTTATTACAGTAAGGTTGATCATTTAGTTGGCGTCAAAGACATTCGGAATTTCATTTCTGATGACACCCGAATTAGGGTTTTAATTAGGGATAGTAATCAGGATAATGATAGTAATCAGGATAATTATTCTCTATATTTTAATAGTGAAAATCAAATTTTTGAGATTGACAATGACGATCCCCACTATGATTTTAACTTGTATGATACTAACTATAGTTGGAATAATCACATTAAGAGTTGTATTAACTCTTATCTTCGTTCTCAAACCTGTATTGATAGTTCCATTTTAAGTGGTAGTGACAATTACAATGATAGTTATATTTATAATTGCATTTGTGGTTACATTTGTGTTGAAGGTGGAAATAGTAGTGAAGACAATGGTTTAACTCTAAAAGAAAGTTGCGCAAATGGTAATGATTTAACTCTAAAAGAAAGTTGCGCAAATGGTAATGATTTAACTCTAAAAGAAAGTTGCGCAAATGGTAATGATTTAACTCTAAAAGAAAGTTGCGCAAATGGTAATGATTTAACTCTAAAAGAAAGTTGCGCAAATGGTAATGATTTAACTCTAAAAGAAAGTTGCGCAAATGGTAATGATTTAACTCTAAAAGAAAGTTGCGCAAATGGTAATGATTTAGAAAGGCCTAAAGATTTCAAGCATTTGTGGGTTCTATGCGAAAATGAAGATTGTTATGGATTAAATTATAAGAAATTTCTTAAGCCAAAAATGAATATTTGTGAATACTGTGGATATCATTTGAAAATGAGTAGTTCAGATAGAATCGAACTTTCGATTGATCCAGGTACTTGGGATCCTATGGATGAAGACATGATCTCTCTGGATCCCATTGAATTTCAGTATGACGAAGATGGTATTGATTATGATCCATTTCAGTCTGACGAAGATGGTATTGATTATGATCCATTTCAGTCTGACGAAGATGGTTCTGACGAAGCTGACGAAGATGGTTCTGACGAAGCTGACGAAGATGGTTCTGACGAAGCTGACGAAGATGGTTCTGACGAAGCTGACGAAGATGGTTCTGACGAAGCTGACGAAGATGGTTCTGACGAAGCTGACGAAGATGGTTCTGACGAAGATGGTATTGATTATGATCCATTTCAGTCTGACCAAGAAGAGCCTTATATGGATGGTATTGATTCTGATCCATTTCAGTATGACGAAGATAAAGTTCAGTATGACGAAGATAAAGTTCAGTATGACAAAGATAAAGTTCAGTTTGACAAAGATAAAGTTCAGTATGACAAAGATAAAGTTCAGTTTAACAAAGATAAAGATGGTATTAATTATGATCCATTTCAGTTTAACAAAGATAAAGATGGTCTTGATTCTGATCCATTTCAGTATGACGAAGATAAAGTTCAGTATGACAAAGATAAAGTTCAGTTTGACAAAGATAAAGTTCAGTTTGACAAAGATAAAGTTCAGTTTGACAAAGATAAAGATAAAGATGGTATTGATTATGATCCATTTCAGTTTGACAAAGATAAAGATGGTATTGATTCTGATCCATTTCAGTATGACGAAGATGGTATTGATTCTTATCCGTTTGAGTATGACGAAGATGGTATTGATTCTGATCCGTTTGAGTATGACGAAGAGCCCTATAAAGATCGTCTTGATTCTTATCAAAGAGAGACAGGATTAACTGAGGCTATTCAAACAGGTACGGGTCAACTAAACGGTATTCCTATAGCAATCGGGGTTATGGATTTTCAGTTTATGGGGGGTAGTATGGGATCCGCAGTAGGCGAGAAAATCACCCGTTTGATCGAATATGCTACCAATAATTTTTTGCCTCTTATTCTAGTGTGTGCTTCCGGAGGAGCACGCATGCAAGAAGGAAGTTTGAGCTTGATGCAAATGGCTAAAATATCTTCTGCTTTATATGATTATCAATCAAATAAAAAGTTATTTTATGTATCAATTCTTACATCTCCTACTACTGGTGGAGTGACCGCGAGTTTTGGTATGTTGGGGGATATCATTATTGCTGAACCCAATGCCTATATTGCATTTGCGGGTAAAAGAGTAATTGAGCAAACATTGAATATAACAGTACCTGAAGGTTCACAGGAGGCTGAATATTTATTCCATAAGGGTTTATTCGATCCAATCGTACCACGTAATCCTTTAAAGGGTGTTCTGAGTGAGTTATTTCAGTTCCACGGTTTTTTTCCTTTGAATCAAAATTCAATCAAGTAGAGTCTTAAGTTAAATTATTTTCTTTGTAGTGAAAAGGCAGTTAGTTAGTTTATCAGAATCAAAGTCAAAGCCCGCATAATGGGCTTTGACTTTGTGACATAAAATGGAATTGTCGAAAAACGAATTTTATCTTGCTCTATTGCGTATGTTTATATAATTCAAATATAGAAAAAATATAAATATAGAGTTTTGCATCTTTCTATATCTCCCGAGAATTCTATTTTTACTAAAAATCCCTGTTCTTGGATCGGATTCTAACGAATCGAATCTTTCGACAATTTGTAATAAACTCTTTCTCAATTTGTAATAAACTCTTTCTTTATTAAATTCAAATTAGAAATTAAAATTAGAAGACAAGAACAATAGAATAATAATAATAAGAAAAGTAGGAATAAAGTAAGATAATAAAGAAAGTGGATTATCTTATCATACACCTATTTTATTTCATTTAGAAAGATGGGCAAGTCCCTTTATTTAATTCTACATTCCTTGCACTTATTAGATAAGATATATATATTAGATATATATACTCGCTTAGATATACTTAGTATTTAGATATACTTAGTATTTAGATATACTTAGTATAATATTTAGATATACTTAGTATTTAGATATACTTAGTATAATATTTAGATATACTTAGTATTTCGATATACTTAGTATAATATTTAGATATACTTAGTATAATATACGAATTATAATATAATTATTATAAGATATATTTATAACTAACTTTATAACTAACAATATAACAATAACAGGTACGAATATTAAATTGAGGTACCCATTTTATGACAATTCCCTCTATTTTTGTGCCTTTAGTAGGCCTAGTATTTCCGGCAATTGCAATGGCTTCTTTATCTTTGTATGTTCAAAAAACTAAGATTTTTTAGATTCGATGGGGCCAAGGCCAAGACCAAATCTTATCTATTTTTTTTTTCACGACTTAGATGCCACGGATATCTATTTAGTAGAATATTGTATAACATCCATCCGGCTTCCCCGAACATAAATGAAAAAGCTCCTCTTATGCATACGTAAACATGATATAGGGGTAAATGAATTATAGCAAGTGGATCGGTACCGGACGAATGTATGAAATTAAAGTCTATATATCTAGTAGATCTGTATAGGGGATCATATAAAGGGGATGATTTTAGATCTAAGCAATTTGATGAATTACTTCTAAAAGTTCATATCAAAATAGCACTAGTTGATGAGAGTTACTTCGGAAACAAAAAAAGTAAAGTCAAATTTTTTTGCTTATTTTCTCAATTCCAATAAAATGCAACTGGATCTAGTATGTATGAGTTGGCGATCAGAATCTATATGGATAGAATTTATAGTGGGGTCTCGAAAAACAAGCAATTTCTGCTGGGCCTTTATTCTTTTTTTTGGTTCATTAGGGTTTTTATTAGTTGGAACTTCTAGTTATCTTGGTAGGAATTTGATATCTTTATTTCCGTCTCAGCAAATAGTTTTTTTTCCACAAGGAATCGTGATGTCTTTCTATGGGATCGCGGGTCTCTTTATTAGTTCCTATTTGTGGTGCACGATTTTTTGGAATGTAGGTAGTGGTTATGATCGATTCGATAGAAAAGAGGGAATAGTATGTATTTTTCGTTGGGGTTTTCCTGGAAAAAATCGTCGCATCTTTCTACGATTCCTTATGAAAGATATTCAGTCCATCAGAATAGAAGTTAAAGAGGGTATTTATGCTCGGCGTGTCCTTTATATGGAAATCAGAGGCCAGGGGGCCGTTCCCTTGACTCGTACTGATGAGAATTTGACTCCACGAGAAATTGAGCAAAAAGCTGCTGAATTGGCCTATTTTTTGCGTGTACCGATTGAAGTCTTTTGAAATGAATTGCAGAATAAATGCTTTCTCGGCAGGAGGAAAAAACTCAAGACAAGAAGCCTCTTTTTTCTATAGCAGAACTAAACTGAAGTTTCTTAAGAATGCCCACTCGAACCAAAGAAGACGTATACGGAAGAGTCATAACATAAAACAAAACTGTTTTTTTTTTTTTGTCCACAAAAATTGTTTTTTATGCGTCTGTAAATGTAAAACCACTCAACTTAATTCAGTAACAAAACAAGCAAGAAATCGAAATAATGGATTCATCTCATATATCAAAGTATTTCGAAATATTTAACTTTTTATTTTCAATATTTGGAGTTGATACGTTAGATACAGATAGATTATATCTTGTAAATTTTCTCTACTTTCCTTTTGTCAATCAGCCCCTCCCCTTTTATCCTTTCTTTTGTGCTCCTTAAGAACTAAACAAGTAGATTTCTTTCTTATAACATAATGATAAATGTAATGATAACTTTTCTGTCTTTTTTTGTCACTCATTTTTGATCATCATAATATTTTTCATAATTTTTTTTTTTTCAATTATTCCCGGACTCTAGACTATATACAGTCTAGATAACCCGCGAAAATTTTTCGACATATTTGATTGATATCTTGATATAGACAGGGAGCTCCTTCGTCTCAAAATCTGAATAGAATAATCTTTATTATTTGAAGCGGTTCTTTCGGGCAGTTATCGAAAGAGGGCAATTGCTTCGAATTTGATCAATTGAGATATCTGGAAACAATAATATATATATATATTTCATTCGAACATTCGAATTCAAAGTGGATTCTTATTTTCTATTTCTGTACTCTTTTTAGATTCAAGGACTAAGCACTGAATCAAAAAAAAAAAAAACAGAGAATAGATTCATGGGCCCCTACCTTATAATTTATCTTATAATTTATAATATAATGAAAGTCATGCTTGATAGAAAGATTAGATCACATAAAGTCAACGAATGAGGTGGGTTCATTAACAATTCACAGATGAAAAAATGGCAAAAAAGAAAGCATTCACTCCCCTTCTATATTTTGCATCTATAGTATTTTTGCCCTGGTGGATCTCTCTCTCATTTAATAAAAGTCTGAAATCTTGGATTACTAATTGGTGGAATACTAGGCAATCCGAAACTTTTTTGAATGATATTCAAGAAAAAAGTATTCTAGAACAATTCATAGAAGTAGAGGAACTCCTCCTGTTGGACGAAATGATAAAAGAATACCCGGAAACACATCTACAAAAACTTCGTATAGGAATCCACAAAGAAACGATCCAATTGATCAAGATGCACAATGAGGATCGTATCCATACGATTTTGCACTTCTCGACAAATCTAATCTGTTTCGTTATTCTAAGTGGTTATTCTATTTTGGGTAATGAAGAACTTGTTATTCTTAACTCTTGGGTTCAAGAATTCCTATATAATTTAAGCGACACAATAAAAGCTTTTTCTATTCTTTTATTAACTGAGTTCTGTGTCGGATTCCATTCGCACCACGGTTGGGAACTAATGATTGGCTATATCTACAAAGATTTTGGATTTGCTCATAATGATCAAATTATATCTGTTCTTGCTTGTACCCTTCCAGTCATTCTAGATACAATTTTTAAATATTCGATCTTTCGTTATTTAAATCATGTATCGCCGTCACTTGTAGTTATTTATCATTCACTGACTGACTGAAAAATGATTCACGGATTCAATTAGAATCTTTCTTACTTTGTATATAAGCAAAGAATGCAAAGTCGTACTTACTTTACTCTTTCTACCCATCAGGGGAATACAATTCCTCCTCTATTTCAGTAAATTTTTTTTTTTTTCAGTAAAAGTAAATAGCAGAATCGTGGATAGGGAACTATACTAGTGACCTACCTAATTTTATTGTAGAAATTTTCGGGATCAATGATTGTACCATGCAAACTAGAAATACTTTTTCTTGGATAAAGGAGGAGATTACTCGATCCATTTCCGTATCGCTCATGATCTATATAATAACCGGGGCATCCATTTCAAATGCATATCCCATTTTTGCGCAGCAGGGGTATGAAAATCCACGAGAAGCAACTGGGCGTATTGTATGTGCCAATTGCCATTTAGCTAATAAACCCGTGGATATTGAGGTTCCACAAGCGGTACTTCCTGATACTGTATTTGAAGCGGTTGTTAGAATTCCTTATGATATGCAACTGAAACAAGTTCTTGCTAATGGTAAGAAAGGGGCTTTGAATGTGGGTGCTGTTCTTATTTTACCGGAGGGGTTTGAGTTAGCCCCACCTGATCGTATTTCGCCCGAGATGAAAGAAAAGATAGGCAATCTGTCTTTTCAGAACTACCGCCCCACTCAGAAAAATATTCTTGTGATAGGTCCTGTTCCTGGTCAAAAATATAGTGAAATCACCTTTCCTATTCTTTCCCCAGACCCTGCTAGTAATAAGGATGTTCATTTCTTAAAATATCCCATATACGTAGGCGGAAATAGGGGAAGGGGTCAGATTTATCCCGACGGGAACAAAAGTAACAATACAATTTATAATGCTACGGCAACAGGTATAGTAAGCAAAATCATACGAAAAGAAAAAGGGGGGTACGAAATAACCATAACGGATGCATTGGATGGACATCAAGTGGTTGATATTATCCCCCCAGGACCAGAACTTCTTGTTTCAGAGGGTGAATCTATCAAACTTGATCAACCATTAACAAGTAATCCTAATGTGGGTGGATTTGGTCAGGGGGATGCAGAAATAGTACTTCAAGATCCACTACGTGTCCAAGGCCTTTTGTTCTTCTTGGCATCTATTGTTTTTGCACAAATCTTTTTGGTTCTTAAAAAGAAACAATTTGAAAAGGTTCAAGTGTCCGAAATGAATTTCTAGATCCGTGGATTTATCAACATCAAATTTGTAAAAAAGAACAAATTCTTCCTGGCAATTAGGTTAGGTATGATGAAAAAAGTATGAAAAGTCTTTTGCTTGTTTATATTCTTTCTCTAGGAATTACTTTTACCGCATTCAAAATCTGTATATTGTGAAGAAGACTATTTGTCTTTACCCCTTCTTTTCTTTTTTCAATCTAAATGGGAGGGGTGTAATTATATCCCTATTGTCAGATTGAAATGTCACAGAATGGGTTTTGTTTTCTAAATTCAATTTGATTAGATACTAAACATAAGATAAGTAAGCGGAGAATAGAAAGGAAGGATAAATGAGGGGAACAAATAATTACAGGGAGTATTCTTCGTCTTCCTAGCCTTCGGCACAAGAAAAGGATGTGTAAAATTCCTTTTCTTGTGTCGAAATAATAACAATTCCGGATCCCATTCGTCAAAGATTTCTATTCTTAGTTTATATTTTTCCAGATTTTTCAGAACCCTTTATTTTTTTAGATTTACTTATAATAGATAATAGATTATAATAGATAATAGAATAAGTAATAAAGTAATCGAATAAGTAATAAGGATAATATAATAAGTATAAAATAAGTATATAATAAGTATAAAATAAGTATAAGTATAAATAAGTATAATATAATATAATAAGTAATGGACAACCAAAAAAAAGAGAAGGAATCCTTTTTTTTATAAATATAAAATAGAAGCAAGGCGATGAACTTATAAAAAAATTTCAAACTTTGATGAAATACTAAAATAAATAGAGTAAGGTTAGACTAGTCTAGAAAGGGTTTGCTTGATATCTGGTCGACAGAAAAAAAAAAGAAATATTAAAATTAAATATTAAAATATTAAAATTAAATATTAAAAAAAATTAAATATTAAAATTAAATATATATTGTGATTGTGTCATCCAGGAAAAGGAAATTGAGTGATTCCTTTTTTTCTTCTAACCTTGAAAGTATCGATAGATACTATCGAAGAACAGATGCTATGAATCAATTAATCGAGTTCATTTTTCAAAAACATCATCGGAAAAAGTGATCTATTTGTTGTCATTTATATTTATACGAACAAAATATTATGATCATTAAGAATTCAACGGGACCCCTCCTCGCGAATCAGACAAAGAAAGAGGAGGCGGGCCCCGTTGAGTTCTTACACTTTCATGCCTATAACTTAGTTCATCCCATTATTACATATTACAGGGACGAACCCAATCCAGAATATGAACCATAAAAGAAAATACCTATTAAACCGATCACAGGAATACCAGTTACCGTACCTATTATCCAAAGAGGAATCCTTCCAGTAGTATCGGCCATTTATCCCGCTTCCCTCCACATTTCATCAAGTGGTCATGCTAAAGACATAAACAGTCATAGATAATTATGAGATGCAATCCTTCCGAATGGGATAAGAGAATTCCTACTATTATTTAGTATTCTACTACTCTTTTTTTCTTAATTGAAGAAATAATTGGAAAATAAAACAGCAAGTACAAAAATGAGTAATAACCCCCAGTAGAGACTGGTACGATTCAATTCAACATTTTGTTCGTTCGGGTTTGATTGTGTCATAGCTCTATAATTAATTCGGATTAGGTTTATCGTTGGATGAACTGCATTGCTGATATTGACCCCAAAAAAGAAACGGTAGGTACAGCTAGTCCGTGAACAGCCAACCATCGCACTGTAAAAATTGGATAGGTTCGATCTATGGTCATTGGGTCCTCCTAAAAAGATCTACTAAATTCATCGAGTTGTTCCAAAGAATCAAAACGGCCGGTTATTAATGGAATTCCTTGTCGGCTCTCTGTAAAATACTCGTTTGGACGAGGGCTTCCAAACACATCATAAGCTAAACCTGTGCTGACGAATAACCAACCCGCAATGAATAGGGAAGGTATAGTAATACTATGAATGATCCAGTATCGAATACTGGTAATAATATCAGCAAAAGAACGTTCTCCTGTGCTTCCAGACATGCTGAGCTCCGCATATTCTTGTAGGGGATCGATTCCGTAAAAGATGAGATCAGTAAACGGAAATTCACTGAAATTCAATCTTTGTGAGATCGTCAATATTGTACCAAAGGTATTTTTAGAGTATACCGAATCAGTATAGCTATCCTTCTTCTGACACAGCAACGCAATTTCAAACAGTATATCGACATGAAGTGCTAGATAATTTCTTTCTTCTTCTTGCTTGTCGATGTATAACCACGTATCATGCGATAGAAAATTCCTCAAATTCCTGGAATATAATATAGGGGATTCTATTATTGGTTTGGGGCTAGAAACGGAAGATCAGGTAACCCGTGAATCCAACAAGTTTATAATAATTCATGAAGGAAATTATCATATTTCCGCAAGTCAATTAGATGCGAAATCTAAAAATTGACTTTTTTTCGTAATTGCATAAGAGGTTTTGTTTTTTGTTGTAAGCCCTCCTTTTTTTATTTTAAGGAATTGCTTAGTCGTCTAGTAACAAGTAAGAGTAGTCGATAGTATTAGATATAGATAAAAAAAAGAGCAAGGAATAAAAAAAAAATTCTACTAATCAATATTTGTGAGGCGGCCTTTCTTGTATTCTTGTATTAGATCCAAAGGTTTTTTCTTGACCTAACTACAAAGATGATGAATCTATTTCTTTTTCTTTTCTACTCTTGTCCTGCCGCTCTATTTTTGTGAATACCGTTTAGAATGATTGATGAATCAAAAAATTTCAATTGAACTTATTCTTTCAATTGGTATTTTTGCTTATCCCCGTCTCTTTTAAAAATTGAAACTTAGGTAAGTGCTTTATAAACATATGTATAAAAAGAACATATTTCATTTAGCTCCTTCATGCCTACTCTAACTAGTTATTTCGGTTTTTTACTAGCGGCTTTAACTATAACCTCAGCTCTATTTATTGGTCTGAGTAAGATACGACTTATTTGAAAATTAATTGAATGAACGAACAATTAATAAAAACAAAGTTTTCTGTCCTATTCCATATATTCTATAGTTCCTTACCGTGTTAATTATCAATTATTAGTTATTGATATTCATGGGCAATAGAGATTAATATTTAGGGATAGATATTACCTTTCTTTTTCTCCTTTCAAATAAATTGAAATGATTGAAGTTTTTCTATTTGGAATCGTCTTAGGTCTAATTCCTATTACTTTGGCTGGATTATTCGTAACCGCATATTTACAATACATACGTGGTGATCAGTTGGACCTTTGATTAATTAACATCTCTTTTTTTGACTGACCCCTTTAATTTTAATTTAATTAATTTAATTCAAGGAGGTCAAATTCGAATTGCTGTTCAATTTTTTTTTTTTTTTTTTTTTTTTCAGTTCGGTGTAATTTTCGACTTAACAAGAGCGGAATCACGCTCTGTAGGATTTGAACCTACGACATTGGGTTTTGGAGACCCACGTTCTACCGAACTGAACTAAGAGCGCTTTCTTATCATAATAAATAAGACTGTAAAAAAGAGGATTCTTTTATTTTATAACCCCAATACATCGTGCACACCTATACTATCATATATCATATATAATATGAGAAAATGATAGATTATGTATGCTTAATTTTAATCAATCTAAAACTAAAATGGCTCCCTCCTTACTGCTCAAAGGAGAAGTAATAGGTAGGGATGACAGGATTTGAACCCGTGACATTTTGTACCCAAAACAAACGCGCTACCAAGCTGCGCTACATCCCTTTCAATTGGCCTACGATGTTATTGTAGAGAATCCCTGTCTTGTTTTCCACACCCTTATTTCATCTATTGATATACAAAAATTATCTTTCCATTTCCTCTTTTTGGTCTCATATCATATAACAACCATATAATGAATAATAAATGAATCTTTTTGGCGGGAATTCTCAGGCAGAAAGGGACCTATTTTGCTGTTTTAAGAAAAGGAAAATCTTATCTATCGAATCATTGTACATTTAAATTTTAATTTTGAATTAGGAATTCCGGGTACAAATATACAAATACAAGTGGTCTTTAACCACACATACATGTGATTATATATGTATTACCATAATGTATGTAATACGATAAAGAAGGAGGATTTTAAATGCGAGATCTAAAAACATATCTTTCCGTAGCACCGGTACTAAGTACTCTCTGGTTCGGTTCTTTAGCGGGTTTATTGATAGAGATCAATCGTTTCTTCCCGGATGCGTTAACATTCCCTTTTTTTTAATTCTAGTTATTGTCGCGGGACGGGGTGAAAAAGATTAGATCGATATACAATCAAATATCTGTGACTAATCTCTCGCCCCCCCTTGACTTTAGTTGTTTTTAGAATTATAATTATATAAGAAATGAATTCTAATTATATAAGAAATAATTCTATTTAGTTTTTTTAGAATTCTAATTATATAAGAATTATATAAAATAAATAAGGAAGGTAGAACGAAAAAAGTGGATTGAACCTCAACAAAACTTGGGTTCAAGCTCCAATTAAATTACTAGTAGAGCGAAAAGAGAAATGTGGCTGGAACAACAGTATCCTACAAGATACTTAAAGAAAATACCGTACTGTGATTCTAAATCGAGTTAGAAATCATTGTATTACTTATTTACTATTAGTATAATACATATTGATTTACTATATTGATTGCAATTGATTGCAACGAAATCTTTCAGGATTTGGTTTTGAGTTAGCAACTTTTATTTATTTATTTTCATTCCTTTCTTCTTCACTTTTGATCGGAAAATAGAAGAGTTGGGTGAATTAAAAACTCAAAGGGGGTTCATGGCCAAGAGTAAAGATGTCCGAGTAACGATTATTTTGGAATGTACCAGTTGTGTTCGAAACGTCGTTAATAAGGAATCAACGGGCATTTCCAGGTATATTACTCAAAAAAATCGACACAATACGCCTAGTCGATTGGAATTGAAGAAATTCTGTTCCTATTGTTACAAACATACAATTCACGGGGAGATAAAGAAATAAATCGAATCAAGTACTCGTATGTCAACCCTTCCCGAGAATATGAGAAAATAGGACATTAGGTATTTAGGTAACATTAGGTATTTAGTATGAGAAAATAGGACATTAGGTATTCAGGTATAATAATATATATTATATAATATATTAAGTAATATTAAGTATATAATTAGTTAGATATAATATATAACTAATATATAACAAATATTTTATTTATATATTAGTCTATATTTGTATTTCCTTGTCTATTCCACGCTTTCTTTTTAAAGTGAAGTTTTTAGTTTTAAATTATTCGATATGCACGTTAATAAATTTTTAACCTTTTTAACCTGGTATATGATTGTATCAATATTCTTTTATTTTTTTTTATTCTATTTTTTATTTAGTTCTTATTTTTTTAATAATTTTTTTCTTTATTCTCGAGTCAATTATTTATTTTTTTAGTTTACCGTCTTCGAATGATTTTTAGTTTACAGTCTTCGAATGATTAGGAGTTGGATTTTCATTGATTAGGAATTAGATTTTTAATATCACTAACTATTTTTTTTTTTATTTTCTATTCGTGCATAATGATTATTTTAATATTGTTAATTTTAATATTGTTGTTAATTTTAATATTGTTAATATTGTATTATTTATTATATTGTATGATTTATTCATTACTATATTTTTTAGTTATTACTATATTTTGTATTTATTACTATATTTCATTATTTATTTCTTATTTTATTAATTATTTATTATTTTCGTGTCGGTTCTATATATATTTATAAATTATATTTATTTATTATTTATGTATTATCACAGTTATAGATATTTATTTAAATTATATTTATATATTAAATATATTAAAATATTAAATTATATTTATATTTTATATATTAAATATATTAAAATATGAAATTATATTTATATATATTTATAAATTATATTTATTTATTATTTATGTATTATCACAGTTATAGATATTTATTTAAATTATATTTATATATTAAATATATTAAAATATTAAATTATATTTATATTTTATATATTAAATATATTAAAATATGAAATTATATTTATATATTAAATATATTAAAATATGAAATTATATTTATATATTAAATATATTAAAATATGAAATTATATTTATATATTAAATATATTAAAATATGAAATTATATTTATATATTAAATATATTAAAATATGAAATTATATTTAAATAAATATCTATAAATAATATAATAATAAAATAAACTAATAAAATAAACAAATAAATAATAAATAAATAATTAAAATAAACTAATAAAATAAACAAATAAATAAGAAATAAATAATAAATAAATAATACAATAATAAAAAAAACAAAGCAAATCGTATTTATTCTATTAATTCTATAATTTGAATTTGATCCGATCAAAATAGGATTTTAGAAAAGGATAGGATAGGATTATTTTTAGAAATAAGGAATAAAGAAATGATGGATAAATACAAGCGATCTTTTCGTAGGCGTTTGCCCCCGATCCAATCGGGGGATCGAATTGATTATAGAAACATGAGTTTAATTAGTCGATTTATTAGTGAACAAGGAAAAATCTTATCTAGGCGAGTAAATAGATTGACTTTAAAACAACAACGATTAATTACTATTGCTATAAAACAAGCTCGTATTTTATCTTCGTTACCCTTTATTAATAATGAGAAACGATTTGAAAGAAGGGAGTCGACCGCTAGAACTAGAACCAGAAATGAGAAACGATTTGAAAGAAGAGAGTCGACCGCTAGAACTACTGCTCTTAGAACCAGAAATAAATAGGCTTACCCTTCAATTGACTCAAAATTATCAAACGTAGACTGATGCTTTATTCAAAAAATCTGATAATCAAAATTGTCGTGTCGTAAGAAAAAAGAAATAAATAAAAGAATCGAATCGGGTTGGGGAAGAAAAATAAATTTTTTTTTTTTTTATTGAGCGTCTTCGCTCATCTTGTTTTCTTGTTTTGATGACCTTATCAGAATTTTTTTATCATATTAATTTCTACTCTACCTCCCTCGAGTTCATTCTCGAGGGAACCCCATTTCATTTAAAGCATTTCGGTGGATTCCTTCCGATCTCCTTATTTTATAATCTCGTTGGAAATCATATAAAGACAATTCCTATTTGAGATAGCTATTTGTGCAAGTATTTTACGATTAAGAAGCAACTGTTTCTTGTACCGATTTTTTATTAATCTACTATAATTATAGGATACCCCCATTCCTCGAATTCCTGCATTTATTCGAGTGATCCACAAACGACGAAAATATCTTTTTTTCCTATCTCTATCCCGATCAGCCGAAACCAAAGCTCTTACTCTTTGTCTCCGAGCTATATATCCCTCTTTCATTCTGGTCATTGAATAAAAGAAATTTTGATGAATAACTAATTCTTTCTTTCAGTTATTCTTTTCTAGTCTATTAATAACAAAACGGATTCTTCCAATGTATAAAATAAAAATTCCAATGGCTTTTGCTACTATAACCGTCCCGCCCACGATTTTTCCTTTTTTCTAGGCATTTCATTTCGCCTTGAAATAAGAAATTGTATTGATACTAGGTATCAAAAAAAGCATATTAACTAAAATAAAGGAGTAAATAGAAATGGATAAATAAATAGTGGGTTCCATCGTTTCTATGGTTACTTCTTAAACGGTGAGGTCCCCTCTATACACCGGAGCTCATTCCTTCATTTAACATTTAATTGGTAACTTGTACAGTTCACACTCTTCGGCTCTACTCATAAATTTTTCAGTAATAGATCTTTCACAACGAGATCTATCTTATACAGTAACGGTATGTAATTAGGAGGATTAATTGGGTAGCTGACCCTGTTAGTCCGTTCTTTGCAAGAGTCGAAGCATAATCTTTTTGCTTTTTAAATAGGATTTTCCCCGCTTAATGGATAAGCATTTGCTACCAATGGGGAATTTTTAAAAAATTCCAAGATTGGATTTGCGCCAATGGAAACCATAAATTTCATACACAATAGAAGGATATGGTAGATCTATCTTTTTTAGATAGTGAACGGAAGAACCCCATTCTATTCACTGGTACTGATCGTTGATACTGAAAAATTGTTTCCTTTTTCTCAGCCCATGATCTGAACAAGTCGCACATACACCCTAGTACATCTTCCTCGGCGCTGAGGACATCCCCGAAGAGCAGGGGCTTTCGTGACATTTCTAATTGGCTGTCTTGCATTTCTAATAAGTTGTTTAATAGTTGGCATGCTGAATCATATACAATCATATACATAATAGACTGGTTTAGATCGATCCTAACCAGATGATTATGAATTACTTCTTTTTCTCTTTAATAGATTAATAAAATATTAATCTATTAAAGAGAAAAAGAAGGAAAGGAATAAGAGGGATTAAATCAATCTAAATCAAAATTAAATGGTGTTCCATTGTCGTCAAATGGTGGTCTTCCATTGCCATTGTCGTCAAATGGTGGTCTTCCATTGCCATTGTCGTCAAATGGTGGTCTTCCATTGCCATTGTCGTCAAATGGTGGTCTTCCATTGCCATTGTCGTCAAATGGTGGTCTTCCATTGCCATTGTCGTCAAATGGTGGTCTTCCATTGCCATTGTCGTCAAATGGTGGTCTTCCATTGCCATTGTCGTCAAATGGTGGTCTTCCATTGCCATTGTCGTCAAATGGTGGTCTTCCATTGCCATTGTCGTTAACTAGTCTCCATTTTTTATTCACTATAGGTTTGTTATTCACTATAGGTTTGTTATTCACTATAGGTTTGTTATTCACTATAGGTTTTTCATTCACTATAGGTTTTTCATTCACTATAGGTTTTTCATTCACTATAGGTTTTTCATTCACTATAGGTTTGTTATTCACTATAGGTTTTTCATTCACTATAGGTTTTTCATTCACTATAGGTTTTTCATTCACTATAGGTTTTTCATTCACTATAGGTCTCGATTCTGTACGCACTATATGATCCACAATTCCATGATCTTTGGCTTCTTTTGCTGACATAAAATTATCTCTTTCCATGTCTTTGTTTATAACCCATCGGGGCTGGCCCGTTCTTTGTACATAAGCCTCTATGATGTCTTCTTGCATTTTCATTACTTCGTCTGTTTCCATGACCCAGTCTTTGAAGCCATCATCCTTAAGCATACTAATAGGTTGATGGATCATTACCCTGATGATATAACATACTTCTAACTCACATAATGAGGCGAGAAGAATAGCTATAGAATTGAACAACCGTACAGGCATTTTTTGCGCATTGCATACGGCTTTACAATTGCATACGGCTTTACAATGGAATTCTCTTTTTTCTTTCATCGAAAAAAAGAGAAAATATAGAGTCTATTAGACCCAGATTAATAAATAATCCAATTACCATCCTTCTTTTTCTTTTTTTTTCGGAAAAGTTTAAAAATACTATGATGGCTCCGTTGCTTTATATATTTATTTCGTCTGTGATTCAGCAATCCCAAAGTTTCTTTTTTTTTTTGAAAAAAAAAAAAGAAAGAAAAAAAATAGTCTTTTTTTTTTTCGTACTCTTTCATAACATAAATATTGTTAATAGCCTCTGGTAGGAAAAGAAAAAAAGTTTGTGACGCCTGAGATGGGCCCACGATAGCTAAGATCAAATTGGAAATGCCCCTTCTCTCATACTACTCTTTCGATACATAATCTAATATTTTTTTTTGAAAAAAAAAAAAAGAAATAAAAAAAAAATTTCATATCGAATTCAAAGTGCCATGCTATTATTACTTACTAATTCATATTTCATATGGCGAAGGCATAGTCTTCTTTTTTCTTTCCATCAATAATAAAAAAAAAAAACTCATTGGCGCCGAGCGTGAGGGAATGCTCTGCGTTTGGTAATTTCTCCTCCGACCAAGAGAAAAGCTGCGATTGAAGCGGTCAATCCCATGGCTAGTGTATGCACATCTGGTTCCACTGCTTGCATAGTATCAAAAAGAGATAATCCAGATACTATCCCTCCGCCAGGAGAGTTTATAAAAAAAAACAGGTCTCGGCTATTACTCTCTATACTGAGATAGATCATAATACCCGCAAGTTGATTCGAGGTCTGGATATCAAGCTCTTTGCCCAAAAAAAGCAATCTTTCTCGATAAATTCGGTTGATTAGGATAAAATTGTATCCCTTAGTAGCCGTACAGGCACCTTTTGATGCATACGGTTCAACAAAAATTGCGAAAAAAAATCAATGTGTAGATTCCAGCCATCCTTTGTTTTTTCTAGTCGGACCTTTCTAACTTCTAATTTCTAATGAAGGGGCTTTTTCTTACATTTTTTAAATAAAATGAAATTTAAAATTAAATTAAAGAAAGATGAGTTTTGGCCCGTTTTCCTATAATATAGAAAAAATTCGCTAAACTTATTGCACAAACTTTTCATTGATCCATTTTTTTTTCATTGCGATTCAATCCAAATCACGATGTCATTTTCTTGTTCCTGAATGGGGTTCGTCAATTTTTTATTCAATTTTTTTAGGTTTATGCTCTACTCCGAGTAAAGATCTGCCCGATTTTTATTTGCACATATAGGACAAATGACCCAATACCACGTCTTTTTGCTATGATTTCATTTCCTTTTTTTATTTTAATTTAATTCCTTTTTCTTTCATGTTTTTCGCCAAATATTCAACGTATTTCCCATATTATTCGATTGATTAACAGTTTGAAATCGCTCTTATTTATAATTAAAAAAAAAAAGAAAAATTATGATTATGATATAGGTGGTAATCATAAATATATTACCAATTGGGTTTTTTCTAAACGGAGCCTGGATACTTCATTTTATCAGTCCAACCAAGCCAACCATAAATCATTCTAATTGAAAATATTAATCTGGATACACCCCCATGAAATGGATCTCTAATTGCACTTCATTACACTTCCCGCTACAAATTTTTGATAATTCAATCAATCTTTTTGGGGCGAAACAGGGGATATCTCGATCGGGCGAGAGAACGGGGGAATCCCATATGACCCAATATATTTGACAAGTCGCACTATATGTCAACCCAGCTTGCATCGTTATCTCCCGGAACTTGAAAAGGAACTTTTGGAATACCAACAGGCATAAAGTAAAAAGAATGTAAAATTATATTTCGCTTTGATTGTGGAAGCGTAATACGTAATGTAATACGTAATAATGGTCTTATCTTAATAATATGTAATATTATATTTCACTTTGATTGTGGAAGCGTAATACGTAATGTAATACGTAATAATGGTCTTATCTTAATAATATGTAATATTATAATATGTAATATTATATTTCACTTTGATTGTGGAAGCGTAATACGTAATGTAATACGTAATAATGGTCTTATCTTAATAATATGTAATATTATAATATGTAATATTATATTTCACTTTGATTGTGGAAGCGTAATACGTAATGTAATACGTAATAATGGTCTTATCTTAATAATATGTAATAATGGTCTTAATAATATGGGCCTTTATCATATTTTATACATAGATAGACTAAGGCCATAAAATAAAGAAAGGCGGAATGAATGAAAGAGAATTCTTACGAATAGGTCCTTTGAATGATGAACAAATAGGGATGCATTCATTCATAAAAAATAGGATCAACCCCCATTGCGTATTGATACTTATCGAGTATAGAATAGATCTGCTTCTCTTTTTTCTTCTGAGCCGAATTCTTCCCTTATTACTAATGGAATAGAACAAACATTAATCCTTTCTCCGAAAGAATCCACCGAAAAGGGGAGGTATTCCAATGCAATAAAGTTACATAGTGTCTATTTTTCGTTGATTTGATAAAGGGGTATTTCCATGGGTTTGCCTTGGTATCGTGTTCATACTGTCGTATTGAATGATCCCGGTCGCTTGCTTTCTGTTCATATAATGCATACAGCTCTGGTTGCTGGTTGGGCCGGTTCAATGGCTCTATATGAATTAGCTGTTTTTGATCCCTCCGATCCCGTTCTTGATCCAATGTGGAGACAAGGTATGTTCGTTATACCCTTCATGACTCGTTTAGGAATAACCAATTCATGGGGCGGTTGGAGTATTACGGGGCGGACTATAACAAATCCGGGTATTTGGAGTTACGAAGGTGTGGCCGGAGCACATATTGTGTTTTCTGGCTTGTGCTTCTTGGCAGCTATCTGGCATTGGGTATATTGGGATCTAGAAATTTTTTGTGATGAGCGCACAGGAAAACCCTCTTTGGATTTGCCCAAGATTTTTGGAATTCATTTATTTCTCTCAGGAGTGGCTTGCTTTGGCTTTGGCGCATTTCATGTAACAGGATTGTATGGTCCTGGAATATGGGTGTCCGACCCTTATGGACTAACCGGAAAGGTACAACCTGTAAATCCAGCGTGGGGCGTGGAAGGTTTTGATCCTTTTGTTCCGGGAGGAATAGCCTCTCATCATATTGCAGCAGGGACATTGGGCATATTAGCGGGCTTATTCCATCTTAGTGTCCGTCCGCCCCAACGTTTATACAAAGGATTACGTATGGGAAATATTGAAACCGTCCTTTCCAGTAGTATAGCTGCTGTCTTTTTTGCAGCTTTTGTTGTTACTGGAACTATGTGGTATGGTTCAGCAACTACCCCCATCGAATTATTTGGTCCTACTCGTTATCAATGGGATCAAGGATACTTCCAGCAAGAAATATATCGAAGGGTTAGTGCTGGGTTAGCCGAAAATCAAAGTTTATCAGAAGCTTGGTCTAAAATTCCTGAAAAATTAGCTTTTTATGATTACATTGGCAATAATCCGGCAAAAGGAGGATTATTCAGAGCGGGTTCAATGGACAACGGGGATGGAATAGCCGTTGGGTGGTTAGGACACCCTATCTTTAGAGATAAAGAAGGGCGTGAACTTTTTGTACGTCGTATGCCTACTTTTTTTGAAACATTTCCGGTTGTTTTGGTAGACGGAGACGGAATTGTTAGAGCGGATGTTCCTTTTAGAAGGGCAGAATCGAAGTATAGTGTCGAACAAGTAGGTGTAACTGTTGAGTTCTATGGTGGCGAACTCAATGGAGTGAGTTATAGTGATCCTGCTACTGTGAAAAAATATGCTAGACGTGCTCAATTGGGTGAAATTTTTGAATTAGATCGTGCTACTTTGAAATCCGATGGTGTTTTTCGTAGCAGTCCAAGGGGTTGGTTTACTTTTGGGCATGCTTCGTTTGCTTTGCTTTTCTTCTTCGGACACATTTGGCATGGTGCTAGAACCCTGTTCAGAGATGTTTTTGCCGGTATTGATCCAGATTTGGATGCTCAAGTGGAATTTGGAGCATTCCAAAAACTTGGAGATCCAACTACAAGAAGACAAGTAGTCTGATGCAAGATTGCTTTGTTATTTTTCGCTTCTATTTTCTGTTTGTGATTTGACATAGGCTGCTGTAAAAATCTTGATTAAAATCGCTGCCTTTTCTTTGATTCTTGTTCTTTCGTTATTTTATTCGGGAGATGATTCTAAATAAATAGGTACGGAAGCTATAATTGTAAACCACGATCGAATTTATGGAAGCATTGGTTTATACATTCCTCTTAGTATCTACTCTAGGGATAATTTTTTTCGCTATCTTTTTTCGAGAACCGCCTAAAGTTCCAACTAAAAAAATGAAATGATTTTTCATTATCTCAATTGAAGTAATGAGCCTCCCAATATTATATTGGGAGGCTCATTACTTCAATTAGTCCCCGTGTTCCTCGAATGGATCCCTTAATTGTTGAGAGGGTTGCCCAAAGGCAGTATATAAGGCGTACCCAGTAAAACTTACAAGTAAACCAGATATAGAGATGGCGACTAAAGTTGCTGTTTCCATTATTATATAATTATATAAATAATATATATAAATATAAATATAAATAATATAAATATAAATATAATTTCAAGATCACAATGGATCTATGATAAGATCGTTTATTTACAGCGGAATGATATACAAAGTCAACAGATCTCACTGAATACAAAATAAGATTTATGGCTACACAAACCGTTGAGGGTAGTTCTAGATCTGGTCCAAGACGAACTGTTGTAGGGGATTTTTTGAAACCATTGAATTCGGAATATGGTAAAGTAGCTCCTGGATGGGGAACGACTCCTTTGATGGGTGTCGCAATGGCTTTATTTTCGATATTCTTATCTATTATTTTGGAGATTTATAATTCTTCCGTTTTACTGGATGGAATTTCGCTGAATTAGATTCACAAGAACCACGAAGCCTCGCTTTTCAATACAAAAAGTGAAACTTTTAGTTCTCGGATTTTTTTTAGCCCATTCTATTTTGGTAGTTCGACCGCGAAATTTTTTTTGTTTCTGTATTTCCGGAATATGAGTGTGTGACTTGTTATAATTGATCCTATTGATAGTACAGAAAATGGGTCTGTCCTCTTGATCGAGATAGTTTTATCCCGTCGGATAGCCATTCTAGTATCTGGAGCACGGAATATATGAAATGGATCACGAAGTATTCGAACTATGATTCATACTTAATATTCAAACCTCGCGGCCGGACTCAAAAAAAAAAAAAATTTTCAAAGAAAGAGGTTTTTTATTTATAAATCGAGAAATTTTTTCTTCTTTCAAACTCTCATTTAGTTTATGCTTATTTTGATCAAAGGACAAACCTTTCTTTTCTTTGTATTTTTATTTATTATATCTATTCTATTCATTGAATAAGTGATGATCCAATAATTCTTACTCAAAGAATCTTTGGACTTAGTTTGAAGGTTTTATTGAATCATCGCGGTTCTGGTATGAATCTGAAGTTTCAATTGATTCATAGGGTCTTAACAAGAGAATTCCTATTAAAAATAAAGAAAACAAGAATAAAGCCACATTCCATATAAATAACAAATCAAAGCAAAGAAAAAGAAAAGAAATAAGTAGGTAAATAGAAGATTCAAGAGGCCTGATCAACATAAAGACGAATGCGCCGACTTGATTTTTTGGCATTATAATTACAACTACAAAAAAGAGCTTTCGGATTTTTACTCTTTTGTGTCTTCAGATAAAATTGAATGAAAAGATTAAGAAGTTTCAAACTTTCTATTCCATATCCGTTTCAGCTATTATTTGGGTGTTTTTGTTTGAGCTGTACGAGATGAAATTCTCATATACGGTTCTCAGGGGGGGAGTCCTCTTGGTTTACCTATCTCAATAAAGTCTATGATTGGTTCGAAGAACGCCTCGAGATTCAGGCGATTGCAGATGATATAACTAGTAAATATGTTCCTCCTCATGTTAACATATTTTATTGTCTAGGTAGGAGGAATTACGCTTACTTGTTTTTTGGTACAAGTAGCTACAGGATTTGCTATGACTTTTTACTATCGTCCAACCGTTACTGAGGCTTTTACTTCTGTTCAATACATAATGACTGAAGCTAACTTTGGTTGGTTAATCCGATCAGTTCATCGATGGTCGGCAAGTATGATGGTCTTAATGATGATCCTGCACGTATTTCGTGTCTATCTCACTGGTGGTTTTAAAAAACCTCGCGAATTGACTTGGGTTACAGGCGTGGTTCTGGCTGTGTTGACTGCATCTTTTGGTGTAACAGGTTATTCCTTACCTTGGGACCAAATTGGTTATTGGGCAGTCAAAATCGTAACAGGCGTTCCGGAAGCTATTCCGGTAATAGGATCGCCTTTGGTAGAGTTATTGCGTGGAAGTGCTAGTGTGGGACAATCCACTTTGACCCGTTTTTATAGTTTACACACTTTTGTATTACCCCTTCTTACTGCTGTATTTATGTTAATGCATTTCCTAATGATACGTAAGCAAGGCATTTCTGGTCCTTTATAGAGAATATAGACCATAGCTATATTGTAACCAATCATTTATCTTATTACTTGCCAATCATTTATCTTATTACTTGGGGGAGGAACAATAGTATTTCATTGCTACAAATATGGATTGTTGAAAAAAAAAAAAAAATAAGACATGTATTTGGATATTTCCTTTCAACTCCACAATATTCTATTATTTATTTGATATGACATGAATAGTTGAAGGGAATTCCCCGAAGAGAAAATGGATTATGGGAGTGTGTGACTTGAACTATTGATTGGGCCATGCAGAAATATGCCTTTATCTGCTACATTGGAATTCACAACCAAATGTGTCTTTGTTCCAACCACCGTGTAAGCCCCATACAAAGGATAGGCTGGTTCGCTTGAAGAGAATCTTTTCTATGATCAGACCTGACGATGTCGTGTATGAACAGGGCTCCGTAAGATCCAGTAGAATAAGTGATTTGGCATAATGCAAATTAGATTTTATTTATTTATTTTTATTTTTTTTTTACTTTCTTATCTTAATAGTATGAAAATACATTCATTTCTTCTGCATCGACCCGATTTATTATTATTATACTATCGGAGTGAAACAAGGGATCTAAAGAAGAGCAAAGGCTAGACTATATTAGTAACAAGTAAATCCTTTGTATGTAAAAAATCTCGATATATTTTTGGGATAAAGGTGAATCGCAAGGCCTAAGACGACCCAGAAAGCACTTGATCACGATCAACTTTGTACGCCTACTTGGGTATTGAGCATTTACCTGTAAAAATGGCATTCCTTGGAATGTATAGTTGCAACTTCGTAAAATGGAATCAGGTAACTTTTTTCTTACATATGAAATCATTCATATATGTGTGGATAACATATAGATTCATTTTATATGTATCCGTTTGTATCCATTTGATTCGATTGATTTTTGCTTGAGCCGGATGATGAAAAATTATCATGTCCGGTTCCTTCGGGGGATGGATCTAGAAAAATTCACCTATCCTAATAACAAAAAAACCTGACTTGAACGATCCTGTATTAAGAGCTAAATTAGCTAAAGGTATGGGTCATAATTATTATGGGGAACCCGCATGGCCCAATGATCTTTTATATATTTTTCCAGTAGTAATTCTCGGTACTATTGCTTGTAACGTAGGCTTAGCGGTTCTAGAACCTTCAATGATTGGTGAACCCGCGGATCCATTTGCAACTCCTTTGGAAATATTACCTGAATGGTATTTCTTTCCTGTATTTCAAATACTTCGTACAGTACCTAACAAGTTATTGGGTGTTCTTTTAATGGTTTCAGTACCTGCGGGATTATTAACAGTACCTTTTTTGGAAAATGTTAATAAATTCCAAAATCCATTTCGTCGTCCAGTAGCGACAACCGTTTTTTT
This sequence comes from Durio zibethinus, assembly GCF_047325235.1. Lineage (NCBI taxonomy): Eukaryota > Viridiplantae > Streptophyta > Magnoliopsida > Malvales > Malvaceae > Durio > Durio zibethinus. The sequence continues at coordinate 2,900 of NW_028322877.1, read as the reverse complement.
GATTGGTACTGCGGTGGCCCTTTGGTTGGGTATTGGAGCAACATTACCGATTGATAAATCCCTAACTTTAGGTCTTTTTTAAATTGAATCAATTTTAAAATAAAATATCATGATGTGCGTATCTAGGGAGTAGTCACTTCAAAGTCAAAGTGAATTCTCCCTAGATACATTTATTCAATTCTGGTCCCAATATATGGATTGTGCTGAAGGTTCAAAATCCATTTTCGTTTTTTTTTTTTTTTTTCTAATTTTCTAAAGTAAAAAAAAAAAAAATGAAATAAATCCTAAATCCAATGGATTTAAAATTTTGGTAAATCAATTTCGCAATGCTTTTCTACTTCTTTTCTAGAATGCCCAATATTTGTTTTACATCTTCTATGCGAAAGTGTTCAATTTTCATAAGGTCTTCTTGACTGTTATTCAAAAGGTCCAATAATGTATGTATATTGGACTTTTTGAGACAATTATAGATCCTGGGAGGCAATTCTGATTGGTCAATAAAAATATATTTCAATGCTATTTCTTTTTTCTTTTTTCTTAGTTTAGCTAATCTATCATGAAAAGGAAAAAAAGGTAAAGTAACGTTGTGTTGATTGTTTTCTAAATGTAAGTTTTCTTCTTCCGCATCTAGAAAGGGAATAAATAAATCAATCAAATTCCGAGAGGCTTCATGAAGTGCTTCTTTAGGAGTTAAACTTCCATTTGTCCATATTTCTAGAAAAAGTATCTCCTGTTTTTCATTATCATTCCCATAACAATGAATACTATGATTCGCATTTCGAACAGGCATGAATACAGCATCTATAGGATAACTTCCGTCGTGAAAGTTCTTTGGCGTTTTTATACCGTATCCTCTATTTCTCTCGATTTGTAATCCAATACACAAATCAATTGGTTCGGTTAGGCTAGCTATATGCTGTGTATTATCAACGATTTCCACAGAAGGCGGTAAGATGATGTCTTGAGCAGTTACATATCCGGGACCCTTGGCACAAATAAAGGCGTTACGAGTTCCATACAAATTACTTCTCAATACAATTGCTTTTAAATTCATTAAAATTTCATGTACTGATTCTTGAATACCTACTATGGTAGAATATTCGTGTGGTATTTTCTCAGATTTTGCACGTGTAATACATGTTCCTTCTATTTCTCCAAGCAAAGCTCTTCGCATCGCAATGCCTATTGTGTCGGCTTGGCCTTTCATAAGTGGAGACAGAATAAAGCGTCCATAATAAAGACGCTTACTATCTGTTCTTGATTCAACACACTTCCACTGCAGTGTCCGAGTAGAGACTTTTACTTTCTCTCGAACCATAGTAATATTATTTTATTTGATCAGATCATTGAATCATTTATTTCTCTTGAAATCTCTTTAGTGTTTATTTCTACACACGTTTTTTTTTTAGGAGGTCTACAGCCATTATGTGGCATAGGGGTTACATCCCGTACGAAACTTAATAGTATACCACTTCTACGAATAGCTCGTAATGCTCCATCTCTTCCGAGACCAGGACCTTTTATCAGAACTTCCACTCGTCGCATACCTTGGTCTACTACTGCTCGAATAGCATTTCTCGCTGCGGTTTGAGCAGCAAAAGGAGTCCCTCTTCTTGGACCCTTGAATCCACAAGTACCGGCGGAGGAAGAAGAAATTACCTGACCCCGTACATCTGTAATAGTAACAATGGTATTGTTGAAACTTGCTTGAACATGAATAACTCCTTTTGGTATTCTACGTGCACTTTTCCGTGCACTACTGCGCCCATTCCTACGTGAACCAACTTTTGGTATAGGTTTTGCCATATTTTATCATTTCATAAGGATAAGTCAGAGATATATGGATATATCCATTTCATGTCAAAACAGATCTTCTATTTTTATTTGTTCATCGCTTTCTTTAAGATTAGTTTCTTTTCTTTAACTTTAAGGAGTTCTTTTTAGAATAGAAAGATTATCCTTGTCTCTGTTTATGTCTCGGGTTGGAACAAATTACGACAATTCGTCCCCTCCTACGGATTAGTCGACATTTTTCACAAATTTTACGAACGGAAGCCCTTATTTTCATAGTTGTTATTCCTTAAATTTTTCCGAATCTACTTATTGGAAGAAAATAAGTTTCTTGAAATTTTTGAACCTTGAATTGGATCCCCCTGAAAGGAATCTTGAAGTTGAAAAAACTACCTAATCGTTCGCTTGTTGCGGAGTCTATAAATTATACGCCCCCTGGTTGAATCATAAGCACTTACTTCACTTTTGTTGACTCTATCCCACGGTGGTATACGTATAAAACTCGATCGGACCCTTCCTGAAACATAACCTAGAATCAGATCTTCATTATCTAAAGGAATCTGGAGTGGACGTGATTCACTAATTAAACCTCCATGAATCCATTTTTGTTCTTTTATTCCAGGTAAAACTTCCTTGACGTATCAACTACTGTAGGGCAGGAGGAGTTCTATTAGACAACCCGTGCTTTTTTTTTTCACAAATGGAAAGTTTCGGATTCGGATACAATTCGGATGTTAGACAGATTACCATATATAACACAAAATTTCTCCGCCGATTCCTTCTAGTCGAGCCTCCCGGTCTGTCATTATACCCCGAGAAGTAGAAAGAATTACAATCCCCATCCCGCCTAAAATTCTAGGAATTTGTTGATAGTTAGAATAGATTCGTAGACCGGGTCGACTGATCCGTCGTAAATTTAAAATAGTTCTATATGGTCCTTTCCTATTCCTTCTATGCCGTAGGGTTAAAACCAAAAAATATTTGTTTCTTTCCCGATGTTTCCTTATGTTATCGATAAAACCTTCTCGTAAAAGTATTTTAACAATGTTTTCAGTGATGTTAGTAGATCCTATTCGAATCGTTCCTTTTCTATTCATGTCAGCATTTCG
>NW_028322876.1:32500-35086 GCF_047325235.1 Durio zibethinus | reverse complement strand
AGTTCTTCTGTTTCGTCTTTGACTCTGAATTGAATGAATAAAGAGATAAAATAAAGACAAAACGAAGAATTCAAAGCAAAGAATGGGTTAGAAAAAAAGAAATGGAAGAACAAAGTATGCGCGGATTCAAAAAAATCCAGTGGATAGGAACTAAAAAAAAGATATCGAAATAGTTCTGACGGTTCAATAATATTCTCACTTCCATTCGGAGTTCTTAGTTACTTGGGCAGGTTGAATCTTAGTGATGGAATAATATAATTAAGTAAAAATTCATTGGATGATTGTATCATTAACCATTTCTTTATTTTGGTGCGAGGAACTTATCATGAATCCACTGGTTTCTGCCGCTTCCGTTATTGCTGCTGGGTTGGCTGTCGGGCTTGCTTCTATTGGACCTGGAGTTGGTCAAGGTACTGCTGCGGGCCAAGCTGTAGAAGGTATCGCGAGACAACCCGAGGCAGAGGGAAAAATACGAGGTACTTTATTGCTTAGTTTGGCTTTTATGGAAGCTTTAACAATTTATGGGCTGGTTGTAGCATTGGCACTTTTATTTGCGAATCCCTTTGTTTAATCCTATAAACATGAGAATTGTGTATTTTTTTTTTCTTATTTTATGGCTTGGGACTTACTCCTCGCTTTTTCGAATTATATCAAGATTTCACCCCTACAATTACTTATTTGTTGGGACAATAATCCATGGGAAGGATTAATTTGAGGATGAGGAATTATCACACTGACTCGCTTTCTTCCTTCCCCTTCTTAGTTCAAGAGAAACCTTTTTTATTGTTTAAAGGAGTGTTGCAACAAATGAGGTATTTTGCCATTGACATGAAACCCGCCCCCCCCTAATTCTAATAAGTATCATTATTATTGGGAATTTTCAACTGAAAAAAAAAAATACATTTCTAGCTAAATAGAATCTATTTTTGACTCCGTTTAGACGTAGGTAAATAAAAATTTATAATAATGAATAATTTAATAATAATAAATTAATTAATATTAATAATAAATTAATAATTTATTAAAAAAAAAAAAGAAATACATAGAATTAGAATAATTAGAATAATCTAAATATGATAGAATAGAATAAATAGAAAAGGAGTCAAAGTGATATAATACAAAAAAAAGAACCGAGTTCTTTTTTTTTTTTTTTAGTCTATCTAAAATAAAATAGGAGATCATATGAAAAATGTAACCGATTCTTTCCTTTCCTTGGGTCACTGGCCATCCGCCGGGAGTTTCGGATTTAATACCGATATTTTAGCAACAAATCCAATAAATCTAAGTGTAGTCCTTGGTGTATTGATCTTTTTTGGAAAGGGAGTGTGTGCGAGTTGTTTATTTCAAGAATAGGCTGGATTCACCCAGTTGCACTTTTTTTCATTATAACTAGGAAAGAAAAGAGTGCATGATCCCGCGAATTACTTCTGAATAAATTTCAAAATCATATTTAAGAACCATAGCATTTCGTCATTCATTGGTACATCGACTTTGATTCTCTATTAACCAATAATCCGGGACCATTAACATGGTTAAGGCCAAACTGTTTGAAGTTCAGATGCAGCAGGGTACTCTTTCTACTACTATGTTAATAAATACAGAAATATTTTCAAATAGTGGAAAATGTTTTTTCGATATAAAACACTCATGTCGATAAAACGATTCGAGCCCCTTTTTCCAATGCTGAATCGATGACCTATGTATAAAGTGAGAAGAATTCTTTGAATTTGAAGAAAAAAAAAAAAGAAACAACTTTGCTGACAAATTACAATTATACATTATACAATTCTAAGTACAATTATACAATTATAAATTATTATAAATTAATTATATGTAAATTTTTTATTTATTATTTATTTATTATACTTTTTAGTTTAGTTTTTTGATATATTTTCTATTTTGGTCAGAAGAATCCTCCGAATATTCTGGTCTTGGATTAGTGATCAGTTTCGATATTTTGGAATATGAATAGAGAAGAGAGGGAGAGGGTAAGCTCATTACATTAGAAAAAAAAAAAAGATATGGGAATTAAGTCCCAATAAATAAGAAATAATTGAGCGTGAGAGCCAAATGAATCGAAATATTCATGTTTGGTTCGGGAAGGGATCATGGAATTTTTGAAATAAAAAAAAAAAATGAATGTAAAGATAATCTACTTTCATTAAGTGATTTATTAGATAATCGAAAAGAGAGGATCTTGAATACTATTCGAAATTCAGAAGAACTACGCGGGGGGGCTATTGAACAGCTGGAAAAAGCCCGGGCCCGCTTACGGAAAGTGGAAATGGAGGCAGATCGGTTTCGAGTGAATGGATACTCTGAGATAGAACGAGACAAATTGAATTTGATTAATTCAACTTATAAGATTTTGGAACAATTAGAAAATTACAAAAACGAAACCATTCATTTTGAACAACAAAGAGCGATTCATCAAGTCCGACAACGGGTTTTCCAACAAGCTTTACAAGGAGCTCTAGGAACTCTGAATAGTTCTTTAAACAACGAGTTACATTTACGTACCATTAGCGCTAATATTGGCCTGTTTGGGGTGATGAAAGAAATAACTGATTAGTCCTTTTTTTTACC
>NW_028322876.1:25000-30000 GCF_047325235.1 Durio zibethinus | reverse complement strand
AAATGTCTCTAGTAAACCAAAGTTATCGTTTAATAGCTATTTTGCTTCAATCTATCCTATCAAAAAAAATTGAAGATTTAGTTACGATTAGAAATACACTTTTCTATCTTTATCCATGGATTTTTTCCTCATACTTATTCAACTGGAAGTATTGATCCAATTCAAAAAAAAAAAAAAAATTATGTTTCGTAATTTCATAATCCAATTTTTCAATTTAGAATATAATCATATAATTATATAATTTAATTGGCCCTTGGATACAAATCACGAGAATGTATATTCTTCCTCAAATCTTTCGTTGAGAGGTAAAGGATTAAATCCTTTTAAGAAATAAAGTTTTTGCTCGGAATATGAATCAAACCGAAGGACCCCTTAACTATTAAGGGGATTAATAGAACGAATCACACTTTTACCACTAAACTATACCCGCTACAATGCGATTATTGTATATAAAGAGACCCTTTGTCGAACAGGGGAATTGGGCGTAATCAAGATAGGATCACAAGATAGGGGGATAAAAAATCCTGAAAATTAGAGCCTTGCCGCCTTTTGTCAGAAGACTTGATAAAATTAGGAAAAGAGTAGTTATTTCATTTAAATAACTAAATAAAAATAACTAAATAAAAACTTCTTTCCTTTGTTATAGGAGTTTTGATAGATAGGGTTCGACAAAAGAACTTAGTCATAACATAAAAATGGATTGTGCAAAAATCCATAGTTTTTTTTATTATTTATTCTAGTTATTCTAGTAAAATAAATGTAAATAAAAAGAAAGAGGAAGAAAAGAAAGAATCGAAATGATATTTGGATTCTATATCATAGGAACGGAAATAGTACTTCTTCTGCTTCTGATTGTTGATTCAATCCAATAACAAGATTTTTTTGTTACAACAAGTCAGATCGCAGAATCATAGAAAAAATTATTTATTTGAGTTGAAAATAAAAAAATGAGCCCGGCCGGGTCAGTACCCGGCCGGTCCGTGGAAATTGGAAATAAAAAAGTCCCTTTTGAGCGAAATCAAAATGAAATGGAATTACTGATAAAAGTTGTATATATTTATATTCTATATAATAAAATTAAGAATCTATAGATATATAGATTAATAATACCCTAATAAGATTAATAATACTCTAATATTAATATAAATAAATAAAAATTAATATAATTAATATATTAATATAAATAAATAAAAATATAAATAAATAAAAATCTATATAACAAAATAACAAAGGTCTATATAACAAAGGAAAGAGGGCTTTTTTCAAGCATTTCTTTTTGCGTGCTGTAACTGTAACATAGTAATTATCTTTTCTAAATTAGGAGAGATGGCTGAGTGGACTAAAGCGTCGGATTGCTAATCCGTTGTGCGAGTTATTCGTACCGAGGGTTCGAATCCCTCTCTTTCCATTTCGGTTTTTGACAGTGGAATAGATCAAATCCTAATACCATTTATAAAAATGAAGCAAGGAACTCTCCCTTTTTTATTCTTCCCGTCCAGGATTACCAGGATTACGTCCCGGATCATTAGATAGGAGTCCGAAGATGAAGAGAGAAACAAAGAATATCGTTGCGGTGTAAACAACGAATTTAAGATTACGCATTGTACAACCTCCCATAGAATTTTTTTGTAAAAAGAAGAGAATGGATTCTTCGTTTTTATTTTTCTATTTATATACGCAATTATACGCAATTTTTATTTTTCTATTTATATATATACGCAATTATACGCAATTTTTATTTTTCTATTTTTATACGAAAATAGATTCCTCGTTTTTATACTACATAGCCTATTTTGACACCAAGAAATAAAGTGATTTCTAGAATTTCTAGAAATCGAAAAGAATTTTCAGAAATTCATTTATAATAAGAGTTGAGTTTTTCATTACAAAAAAAAATTCTTTTATACCAACAATTATATATTGTGGCGGACTTTAATCCAAATAGGGTTCTTCGGCGAAAAAGGGTCAGAATGAGGAAATGGGATGATCCAGCTTTATCATGGCTATCCAAGAATTTCAATCTTTGAATTGAGGGTTCGGTTCGTTCATAGTGTTCATAGTGTAAGACTTATCTAATCTTTTCAATTGTTACAATTTTTTTTTCTTGAATAAATCATGAATTTTTCTAGGACAGTATTAAGGATCTCATCGAAAACTTACAGCAGCTTGCCAAACAAAGGCTAAGAGAAAAAAGAGAACAGGTATTACTGGCATAAAATCTACGATTGGATTCAAAAAAGCATAGGCCTCGGGCAATTTGGCGAATAAAAAACTACTCGAAAAAAGGGCAGAATTCAAACAGATACAGATCAAATTAAAGATATTAAGATTAAGCATAACAAAATTTTGTTCTTGGAGATAATTTTGATTGAGTTATTAATATGTTTTTTGATATAAGGAAAAAAATGAAGAAAGGAAAATAAGGCAGACTAAACAATACTTCTTTGAACTCACCCAATCAAAAAGCCTTCAATTCTTACAAGAGAATAGAAGAAATCATACTTTCATACAATATCTTAATTGAATTATATGTAATGATCAATAAATTCGGTTTAATTCTCTATCCATACGTGCCAAAATCCTAGCAAGAATCTAATCTATTCCATAGTTATTTGGAACTGGAATTGACGAACAGGGAATACCCATATTAGTGTTTAGTAGTTTCAAATAGAAATCTAAATGGGGCGTGGCCGAGTGGTAAGGCAACGGGTTTTGGTCCCGCTATTCGAAGGTTCGAATCCTTTCGTCCCAGAGCCTACTCTTTTTATATATCAGAATAACGATATCCGAATCTAAATTGCTCTTTTTTTTTTAACAACCTTCTTTCTAAGAGTCAAATATTGGAGAAAATGTGATTCTTGCTTTTGATTTTTAATGATTTCTTAAGATTGGCACTCGAAGAACTGTGAGATTGGCGAATCTATTCTATCGAGTTATTTGATCTATCGAGTTATTTGAAGATGCAAGGCAGATTCAAAAAGATTAGTTTATTTGTGTTATTTATAATATTCGTAATATTATTATTATTAATTATATTATTAATTTCTTATTAATTAGAATAGAAAAGCTTAATATTAATAAAAGTATAAAAAAATAAAAATATATTGTATTCATACAATATGGGTTAATTTGAATTCTTATTGAGGCTTTTTCTTCCTAAATTATCTATTTATTTCATATAGATTCATATAGAAGGAAATTGATTTCATATAGAAGGAAAAAGTATAGATAGATTACTATGTATCGACTGAACCAATGACTATTCATGATTCCATAATTGAATCAATGTTCCAAACTAGAGGAATGTTATGGTAAAACTTCGTTTGAAACGATGTGGTAGAAAGCAACGTGCGACTTGAAGGACATGATCGGCTGTGGATGTCAAAACCCACCACCTTCCATTATGTAGAAATGAAGGTGCTTTTGGCTCGACATCCTTTGTTCTGTTCTATTATAATCCGTCTTTTTGTTGGGTTGTAATGTAAATAGTACAGGATGGAGCTCGAAGAGAAACATCCATTTTTCAGGGGCAAGGATCTAGGGTTAATTAATGGAAATAAATAAGTTGGAACAACTTCGTAAGTCTATTTTTGATATAGAAATCGAAAAGCTCCGATTCAAACTATTTTCAAATCAAAAAGAAAAATTGTTGGAATTGGTAAAACTCTTTCGATCAAAAGTGTATAATGCGGGAATTAATCGTTCATATGATTCTTTGATAGAAAGAAAAAAAGAGAGAAAAAGGGGCATGTTGCTGCCATTTTTGAAATGATTAAATATCGCCGAAGTAATGTCTAAACCCAATGATTCAAGACAAAGATAAAGGATCCTAGAACAAGGAAATACCCTTTTCAATTGTCTCAACAACTAGATCAAAATGAAGAATCGAAATCGATTCTAAACGAGACAAACAAAAAAAGGGGTTAGAGACCACTCAATAAAAGAATGCCTAAGGATTTTTTTTTGAGCATTTTGAGAGTTATTTGACTTGAGTTATGAGAGTACGAATGCTTTTTTCTTCTTTTTTTTTGAAAAAAAAAAGACGGGTTTAAATGTCTAATTGATTTGCCGGGTTTATGGATCTTTTTGACATTCTAATTACATACATTATAATTCCATACATAGACATAACTTTTAATAGACATAACTTTTAATCATTTTTTTTTTTTTTTCTCGAGCCGTACGAGGAGAAAACTTCTTATACGTTTCTAGGGGGGGGGTATTATTTAACTACATCTATCCCAATGAGCCGTTTATCGAATCGTTGCAATTGATGTTCGATCCCGAAGAGAGGGAAGAGATCTTCGAAAAGTTGGTTTTTATGATCCGATAAATAATCAAACCCATTTGAATGTTCCCGCTATTCTCTATTTCCTTGAAAAAGGAGCTCAACCCACAGGAACTGTCCATGATATTTTAAAGAAGGCCGGGGTTTTTACGGAACTTAGTCTTAATCAAACAAAATTCAATTAATGAAATACAAAAAAGAGGGGGTGGATGACTCATATCTAGCTTTGTATAAATTTTTCTTTATAATTTCCTCCCCCCTCTTTTGTTTTATTCATACTTTTTTATTTATTATTCGTATTTCTTATTGCTTTGCTACTATAGAATACCGTGTTCTATAACAGATTTTATTGAGCTAATTTTATTGATATAAAATATAGAGAAAAAAGATCAATTGAATAAATGAAGTAATTGCATTTAAAAAAATAACATAAAATAAGATAAAAAAAAAAAAATAACATAAAATAAGATAAAAAAACAGAGAAAATAACAAGAAAAAATAACATATAAAAATAGAAAATATTAATAATAATTAATAATAAATAATAATAATTAATAATAAATAATTAATAATAAATATTATAATAATAAATATTATAATAATAAATATTATAATAATAAAAATAATAAATATTATAATAATAAATATTATTAATAATAAAAATAATAAATATTATAATAATAAATATTATTAATAATAAAAATAATAAATA
>NW_028322875.1:25000-35536 GCF_047325235.1 Durio zibethinus | reverse complement strand
AGCAATACAGGATGTCCCTGCATAACTTCTTGCAGTATTTCCCATACAATCGGCCCTTTTTCCCGTTCCCGAATTTTACTCTTAGCAACTCCTATGTTCGGCGCAAGATGTTGTCTAATTAGACCGCGAATTACAAATGTCTGGAAAAGCTCTATTGCTATTTCGCGAGGCAATCCACAGCGATGTAATGAAAGTGAGGGGCCAACAAGAATGACAGAACGTCCCGAATAATCGACTCGTTTGCCAAGCAAAGTCTCACGAAATCTTCCCTCTTTGCCTTCAATTACATCTGAAAACGACTTGTAAACCTTATTATGATTATGACCGTCCCTCATTGGTTGTCCGCGGGTTCCATTATCAAGAAGTGTATCCACGGCTTCTTGTACCAATTTTTCCTGACACATTACTAATTCCCCTGGCGTAGATCTACTTGTTGTTAATAAATCGGTAAGAGTATTATTTCGATAGATAACTCTTCTATAGAGTTCATTAATATCCGAACTCATTAGTTTACCCCCATCTATCTGAATGATCGGTCTCAACTCGGGAGGAAGAACCGGTAATAGACATAAAACCATCCATTCTGGTTCTATATTTGTTCGAATAAAATGCTTAGCCAATTCCATGCGTCTAACCAAAAAATCCTTTCTTCTTCCAATTTTTCGATCTTCCCATTCATTACCCGCGAGGCCTTCTTCTCCTAATTCTTTCCATTCGACCAACGAATAATCGATAAGAATTCGCAAATCTAGATCGGTTAATTGTTCTCGAATAGCACCTGCTCCAGTAGAAATTTCTCGATTTCGAAATGTATCGAAACCTTGGGTAGTAAAAAAAAGTGGGATACTGTATTTCCAGGATTGAATTTCATATTCGAATGAACCTCGTAATCGTAAGAAAGTAGGTTTTTTAGCGATGGGCCTAGCAAAAGCAAAATTAGGATAGGGCCCTACAGGATCTCTCCCCCCCCCCCCTCAAAATCGGACATGAGAGTTTCCTCTCATCCGGCTCAAGTAGTTACACCAAATAAAGATAAAGAAAGGAGTTCTCGCTTTCAAATTCTAGAACCCCCCCCAAAAAAAGGTCTACTCTTTACTCAAGTTCCAAAGAAACATTTCATTGATTCATTCTTCTTTTATTGATTTATATTTTCTTAATTCTTTATTCAATTCGAAATTAGGACATAAATGAAATGTGAAATTCTTGAGTAGTCTACTTCCCCTCGAATGATGAATCCTCTTAAATTAAAGGAGTGTCATAAGGGATTTACTTGTCTATGTACCCTTCCATTCGATCTCTTAGGTCCTGCCTTACCTTACCTCGACGGTTATACCACGATGCCCTTAACTTAAAGCCTAAGCCTATATGCGATGTATAGACTCCTGCAACCATGACATATTTGTTTACTTGAACATAATTTCATTTCTTTCTAAAAGAACTAAAAGAAATGAGAATGGTTAATTCCACAAAAGAAAGAAGTCTTTTTTTTTCACGAGGTACAACTCAAAATTCCTATTTATTTATTTTTACTGACTCGACCATAGACCAATTCCCTTTTTATTTGGGAGTATTGAATACACCCATAATTCTGAGCTTCATGTTACTCCTCCCAAGAGACATGTCATGTCAGATCCAGGGCATCCCAATTCGATTGAATGGGATGACAGTTTCTCATTGCTAATCGGTAAAATCATAATTTCGATCAAATCACACATCGCAGTATACTAGACCCTCTAATTCTTTAAGAGGTTTATCTAAAAGATTGGCGATGATAACTAGGACGACGTTTCAAATACCATACATGAGTTACTGGACATGCCAGTTTTATGTATCCCATTTGATATCTTCGTATCCGATAATCAACAAATTCAACTCCGCATTGTTCACAAAATTTAGGGCCCTGCTTTTCATTTCCAATTACTCGATAATTTCCACAAGCGCAAATTCCACTTTTTATAGGTCCAAAAATTCTTTCACAAAATAATCCATCCTTTTCCGGTTTATTGGTTTTGTAATGAAAAGTATAGGGTTTTGTCACCTCTCCAACGGTTTCTCCATTAGGTAGGATTTTATTGGCCCAAGCACTTATTTGTTGGGGAGAAACTGAGCCAATTCGGAGTTGTTGATGTTTATATCGGTCGATCATAGAAGACAAATTCTGATTCATTCCGATTAAGCTTCCTTCCTATTAATCTGGAAGTTCTTCTCAGATACAAGGAAATGATTCAGTTCCAGAGCCAAAGATCGTAATTCTCGGACGAGCAATCGAAAAGATTCTGGAGCATTTTCAGGTTTAGGTATTGTTCCTCCAATGATCATAGTACCAAGTACTTCTTGGCGAGCTCTAATATGATCAGATTTATAAGTAAGCATTTCTTGTAAAATATGAGCAACACCAAATCCCTCTAGAGCCCAAACCTCCATTTCTCCTACCCGTTGTCCTCCTTGCTTGGACCTTCCTCTAAGTGGTTGTTGTGTAACAAGTGTATAATGTCCACTGGAACGCCCATGTATTTTATCATCAACTTGATGAATTAATTTCAAGATATAAGGTTTTCCTATTATAACAGGTTGTTCAAAAGGGTCCCCCGTTCTTCCATCAAATAGTCTGCTTTTTCCTGGATACTCGGGTTCAAATACCCATGGATTCGCTGTTTGCTTACCGGCTTCATATAATTCGGAAAACACTAGTTTTCTCGAAGCCTCTTGTTCATATCTCTCATCAAACGGTGCTATTCGATAATGTCTATCTAGTAGACTCCCTGCTAACCCAAGCGAGCATTCAAATATCTGTCCCACATTCATTCGTGAAGGGACTCCTAATGGGTTGAAGACCATATCAACAGGTCTTCCGTCTTGCAAATAAGGCATATCCTGTCTAGGTAAAATTTTGGAAATGATACCCTTATTTCCATGTCTTCCGGCTACTTTATCGCCTACTTTCATTTCGCGTTTCTGTGAAATATATACACGAATCGTTTCCGGATTATAACTAGAACCCCCTTTTTTCTGGATCCATCTCACATCGATGACTCGACCCCCTCCCACCTATAGGTAATTTTAGACAAGTTTCCTTTGAAGTGGATACCTGAATCCCAAGTATGGCCCGTAATAATCTATCTTCTGGAGCATATGATGATTCTTTCGCCACCTGAGGCGTTAATTTACCTACTAAAATATCGCCCGTCTCCACCCAAGATCCCAGCATCACAATTCCATTTTTGTCTAAATTGCGGAGTAAATGGGCTTCTAGGTGCGATATTTCGTTAGTGATTCTTTCAGGACCTTGGCTTGTCACATGAGTCTGAATTTCATATTTTCGTATGTGAAAAGAAGTATAAATATCTTCATATACTAGACGCTCGCTAATGAGTACCGCATCCTCAAAATTGTAACCTTCCCATGGCATATAAGCTACTAATACGTTTTTGCCCAAAGCGAGTTCGCCACCAACCGTAGCGGCACCATCCGCTAAAATCTGTCCCTTTTTAATGCATTTACCCCGCTGAACCCGGGGAGTTTGATGCATACAAGTATTTTTGTTGGAACGTTGATACATAACTAATGGAATGCTTAGAGTATCCCCATTACCCGATAAAATAATCTTGTCAGTATCGGTAGAAATGATCTTTCCCTCTTGATCGGCTATAGCGGGAACCCCTGAATCTAGAGCCAATTGGCGTTCCAACCCAGTTCCAACAATGCACTTCTCGGAACGCGAAAGCGGAACTGCTTGGCGTTGCATATTAGAACTCATTAAAGCCCGATTCGCGTCATTATGCTCGATAAAAGGAATGAGGGAAGCTCCCATAGAAAAATATTGAAAAGGAAAAATACTTCGAAGATGAACTTGTTCCCATGCAATAGTCAGGAATTCTTGGCGGTATCGAGCCGGAACAACCTGTTCTTCCTGAATACCCTGATTCAAGGCCAAAGAATTTCCTGCCGCTACCATATAATATTCATCTCGACTTGGGGATAAATAAAGCATCTGTGCTTTTTTTGATCTCTCAAATATTTTATAAAATGGACTTTCTAGAGACCCCCAACGACCAATCCTGGCATGAATTGCTAAGGATCCAATAAGTCCAACATTGATTCCTTCAGACGTGTCAATTGGGCAAATGCGTCCATAGTAACTAGGATGGATATCTCGTATCCGAAAATTAGCAGTTCGCCCGGTCAATCCTCCGGGGCCCAAATAACTCAATTTTCTCCCATGAACTATTTGTGTCAATGGATTTGTTCGATCCAAAACTTGAGACAATGGGTGTAATCCGAAAAAGGATTCATAAGTGGTTGTTAATGGAGTCGAAGTTACCAAATTCTGAGGAGTCGGTATCAATTTATGCCTAATTGCTCCGCATATAGTTCCTCTAACTACATTTTCTAAACGAACCAGAGCCAATCCGAATTGATCTTGTAAGAGATCCGCTACAGAACGAATACGCTTATTTTTCAAATGATTCATATCGTCAAGTGTACCCATTCCAAATTTCATTCCAATCAAATGATCCGCAGCTGCCAATATATCTCGCGGTAACAAAAATGTATTGTTCTGAGGTATATTAAGATTCAGTCTCTGGTTCATATTTCGTCGACCAATCCTTCCTAATTCACATCTTTGCTGAAAGAATTTCTTTTGTAATTCCTTACACAAGGATTCAGAAAATACCGGATCCCCGCCTACACAAGAAAATTGTTGATAAAACTCCAAAATGGCATTTTCTTTTGACCCAATTTTTTTTTTTTCCTTATCGGTCAGGAAAGACAAGAAAATTTCAGGGTAGCAAACATTCTCTAGAATTTCTCTTAGATTCGAACCCATAGCTGATGATAGAACTAGAATAGATATTTTCTGTTTCCTACTTACACGAGCCCATATCCTTGCTTTTCTATCAATCTCTAATTCGAACCTCCCCCCCCAATCTGATATTATGGTACCAGTATAGACCGAAATTCCGTTAGGATCCAATTCTGATCGATAATAGATACCGGGGCTTTGCAATATTTGATTGATCACAATTCTGTATATTCCATTTACTATAGAAGTTCCGAGGGAGTTCATTAAAGGAATGTTTCCAATAAAAATTGTTTGTTCTTGCATATCCTTACTGGTTTTCAAAATTAATCCTGCGGATACATATAATTTAGAAGAATATGTGAGTGATTCATATACAGCATCCCTTTCTTTTATCAACGGTTCCACCAATTGATATGTTTCCACAAATAATTGAAATTCAATTTCTTGATCTGTATCTTCAATTTTTGGAAACTTATCAAGTTCTTCTGTTAAGCCCCGATCCATGAACCCACAAAATCCTTCAAATTGTATCTGATTCAACCCAGGTATTGTATACATTTCCCCATTTTCATTCCCGAGCATTTTGAATTTCCCATTTATCAAAAAAATCCCATTCTTTTCTCATTCTTCATCGAATCATATGAATCGATCTAATAATGATGGAATTGAATTTCTATTCTGTTTACTGAATCACATGAAATTTTATCTAACTCCATATACCATATAATATATATGGAATGTATGAAATGCGTATGAACGGAAGAAGAAAAATTATACTCAAATTTTAATTTATATTTATAACAAACAGCTACATAAAAGAATTGATAAATGCCATTTAGCCTTATGGAGTTTTGTATAGAATATCAAAAAAAAAAATAATAATTCAATTTCTACCATTATTATGATATTCCATATTCCAATCCGATTGAATACCAGAAAAATGAAATGAATTCCTGATTTGATCTGTTCGTTGAGATAAAGACAAAATAATCATAAAATATATATCGGGAGAGAGTTGATTTTTCTAGCACTTAATTTTTTCATAGATTCCATTGTTCTGTTCAAAAAATGATTCGCAGAGAAGAGAGATGTTTTTACCCATTTTTTAGTTTTTTATTTTTTAGTAGAATATTTAGAATATGATTGAAGTGCGTACGAAAAGAGGGCTTGTATTTATTAAACATATGCAGATATAGCATTTCTATTTATATATGTCTTTCCTCTTTTCTTTTTATTCCATTATAGCTCTCTAGTGGAGACAACACATGGCGTGCTCTATCAAAAATTCTATTTTTTCTTTAATTTTAATCTATTCAATGAAAAATTGAAACACGATAATTTCTTGCTGATTCCCTATGGACATCATATCTAGATAGATAAAATACCTCATTAGATAACTAGAGCTGTGTAACAACTTATGTTCGGGGGTTTACATAGACTCATAATTGCTGTTATATTATTATAATATAATTTATAATTATATAATTTATAATTGAAATTAAGAAAGTTTTTTTATTGAATTGAAAAATTGAAAAAAAAAATCAATACTAATTAGTTATGTATCCATTTTTATTTTCTTATACCATTAGAGAAAGACAAGTGAAGAAGAATCGTCCATAAATTTGCCGTCAATAGTTAATAGTTAATGGTTCCAATTTTTTTGTCCTGCATTTTTACTTTTGTAACTGAGAATCCACATTTTCTTTTTCAATAGAAAAGAAAAAAGAAAGGGAAAGTTTTTGTTTTTAGATATTGTGTGTCTTGAGATACTATAACCAATTGAAGGTATGGATCCAATCTAAAAATAAAAAGGGGATACTCTCATTTTTTTGTTTGTAGCCTTTTGGCGACATGGCCGAGCGGTAAGGCGGGGGACTGCAAATCCCTTATTCCCCAGTTCAAATCCGGGTGTCGCCTGATCAACAAAAAACGCGAAATCCTATATTCTGTTTTGCTGATATAACTCGACCAATTTTCTCCGGCAAAAACAAGTGTAAGAAAAGGACTCTTGATACTTTCTTGATTATAAACTTGATTATAAACTTCCGGAGGTTTTGTTTTCTAAAGTGTTGTAAATCCTTACGTCTAGGATTCAAGGAAAAACTAGAGTAGTGGAAGGGAATGAGTAAATCTTGATATGGTAGCCCCTCCCCTACTAATAGAGGGGCTACTATCGGAGTCTTGAATTAGATTGGATAACGGGAGTGTTTAATTAACTAATGAATGGTTGTAGAAGGGTTGGAAGATACTTTGTATACAGACTGATGAAAGTCTCTGAGTGTTCAGGCATCCAATCAATATTAGATTGGATGGATAATTGGCTTTTACTTAATAAGGGACACCAAAAGAAAGAAGAAGTCTTATTATTGCTACATGTGAGTAACATTCTTTTGATACTTCCAAAAGTGTTACTGCGTATTTTGCTTGTGCTTAATGGTTCTCGATTTTACTAGAAATCATATAAGAACTTGTTATAAGCGGATTTATTGAAGTGTTTCATCAACGGTGGTGTGTCAGAATTCCCTTTTCCTTTTGACTCTGCACCGGTAATTCCACTATTATTAGTGAACAATAATGGAAAAATTCCTTCCTATTTGTTTCATATTCATAGAAATTAGGGGACATAATACACATGGATATAGTAAGTCTTGCTTGGGCTGCTTTAATGGTAGTCTTTACATTTTCCCTTTCACTCGTAGTATGGGGAAGAAGTGGACTCTAGGGGTACTTCTAATTGGGTTGAGGAATCAAACCGTATCAATTGTTTTCTAGATCGTTTTGCAAAGCCTTTTTAACTATTTTATTAGTCTTCATTTCGAAATTCTTGGATTCTAGTGGAGTAATGTATTCTATGAATAATACCCTTTCAATCAAAATCAAACAAACATTTCAATAATTCCCATGTTCGTATTTCGAAAGTAAAAGGGATACGGATGATAGGCAATTTATTAAAAAAAAAAAAGAATTCTTCCTAAATTTTCTATTTTGATGAACCAGCTCTTACCAGAGTTATATATGGACAATGAGGGACAAGGAACCCCCCCCCCTTTTTTTTTTCTGTATTTGTTTGTTTTTATTTCCTTCCCTCTTTACTGTTACTGTTCAAAGAGAAAAAAAGTAGTTCTTTTATTTAATAAGATCTTGCCTTAGTGTAGTCACATATTGCACACTTACCCCCTGTTTTATTTATTATTTTAGGAATTTTATTTATGCCATGCTTTATTGACTCATTTCATATCATGGATCAAAGAAAAGAAGTTAAATTAAAAATCGGTTCCATGAAATGAAAGAATTAGAAAATCGTAAGACTTGCCTTTCAATTATTTCAGATTGATTGAAATCAACACAAATAAAATAGATCAAGCGAAGAAATAAAATTGAGATACTATGTACATTACATATATTTCATTACATATATTTAATTGATATCGACATGTATGAAGATACATATTGTAGATTCATCTATATTAAGCTTGTATCTTTATACATTACAATAATAGATATGGATAGTATGGTAGAAAGATTCATATTTTTTTTCTACCATACTATCGAGTTTGATAGGATACTGCTGATTCTAGTCCATTCATTTTATTTAATTTATTTAAGACGTGAAATTGGAATCCTTTTTTTCTTAAATCCTTGATAAAAAGTCAAGTTTCATTCAAATTAATCACTTTGACTGACAGTTTTTACGTATATTATAAGTAAAAAGGCGGTAGGAACTAGAATGAACAGCGCTGTAGCAATAAATGCGAGAATATTTACTTCCATAATTTCATTGTTTTTTTTACTTCGCAATAACTCGGGATTTAATCCCATAGAGATGATAAATTTGTCGCTTGTAAATTCAATGCGATGACTTACATTTCAATGACATCGAATCGGATCAATATCATGAATAACAATATCTAAGCTATCAAATCGATTCACCGTCGAGAATTGAATAGTATAACATAGGAAGCTCTTTTATCCACACCGAATACAAAATTGGATTCCTGGCCCAATCAAAAGAATTCCTTTCCTTTATTTCTATATATTCTTTTCCACTCTTTCTTTTCGATAATCTACCGCCTTCCTTGTACAATCATCTGATGATGTATCATCTGACTGCTTTTCCACTTTCACCGTTTACAAATAGTTTACAAATAAACCCCAACAAAAAATGGAAAGGAAAAAATAAATAAAAAAGGCTATCCTTGGGAATGAAATTCTTTCATTTGTATTCCCTTTCACAGAAAATGGAGGGATCAATTGATGTATTTTTTTTTTATTGTATCCGTCGGGACTGACGGGGCTCGAACCCGCAGCTTCCGCCTTGACAGGGCGGTGCTCTGACCAATTGAACTACAATCCCAGGGCAATAAAGAAAAGTGTACAGCATAGATATTCTTATGATTTCATTCAAGCCATTTTCTATTTAAATTTTAGATTCGAATCGCCGTGTTGTAACAAACAAAGGCGCGAGTGATATATTGATATCCATACGGGTATGCGCTTTAGTGAGAGCAACGCGGATTACTAGTTACTAGTAATCCTTTCGTTATTGCCAAATCGATCGATAATCAATTTTAAAATGAAAAAAAAAAAAGAGTCTTTTTTCTTTACTTTACTCTTTCTTTTCATTAAACTTTATACTTAATGATCCTGATATGAATCTAGATCATTATCAAGGTCAGAATTTATGGGAACAAATAAATAGAACAAATAAAAAACAAATAGCGGTAGGGATGGATATATCAGAAAATTGGACTTTTTTTATTCTTCCCTAATTTTTTTGTTTGGCTTTTCTGGAAAACAAAATACAAAAAAATGGGCATTTTATGTTATGGCGGATCAGCGAATTATTGGGCCGAGCTGGATTTGAACCAGCGTAGACATATTGCCAACGAATTTACAGTCCGTCCCCATTAACCGCTCGGGCATCGACCCAGGAAGAATCAATTATAGGTTTATTGATAATCCATGATCAACTTCCTTTCGTAGTACCCTACCCCCAGGGGAAGTCGAATCCCCGCTGCCTCCTTGAAAGAGAGATGTCCTGAACCGCTAGACGATGGGGGCATATTTGCCTGACCGACATCATACTATGCTCATAGTATGAACAGTTTTTTGAAATTGTCAATATAATGGAATGATATGACTAGATCCGAAAGCTTTTTCCATCTTTTATGATTTTCCATTTTTGATTCATGATTTATACTCATAAATCATTCATTTGAATCGCCACTCTATTCTATATAGAAATAAATTAGATATAGAAATAAATTAGATAAATTCAATCTATTATATTATTATATTATATAAATCGATATTATAAAAAGAAACTAGATTATATTAATAATACAAAGTATAAGATCCTTTCGGGAAGTGATTGGTCTGACATAAACATAAAAAGGGGAGTTAAACTTCATTTCTTCCACTTTCATTCTTCATTTCTTCCACTTTCATTCATTGATTCACTCATTATTAAGATTAAGACGAGACAGGCGTATTTCTATCTCACACTAAGCCAGGAAATTAACAAAAAGTAAATCTGGAATTTTGGGAAGAGGGAGCAAGAAGTTATCGAAAATTATGTGTGTTTTTTTTTTTTTCTAAAAATTGGGTTCGGTGGACAAAGCAAATCTCTTCATCACATGTTTCGATAAAATATATTGGATCCATGTCGAATTGCTAAGGTACATCTATTAATCAAATCAAATAAATGAATTTCGTTCTGTTCTGATAAGCCA
>NW_028322875.1:0-12500 GCF_047325235.1 Durio zibethinus | reverse complement strand
TGTTCTCCCCGGTCGGAATAGGCGGGTCAATTCCTTCCCTTAGAACCGTACTTGAGAGTTTCCTACCTCATACGGCTCGGCAGTCAATTCTTTTGGTGTCCCATTTTTTTACCCTACCATATATCCAATTGAATGAGATTTCTCATAGATCCTATCGATTTGTCTCGGGTTAACCAAAAGAGGTTAATTACATGAGTTTCAAACTTTAATTTGGATTAAATTAATAATGAGTTTTATCTTTTCTCCCACCTTCAGAAAAATAAAGCATAGGCGTTTCGGGATTATCGTCCGTTAGATTTTTCTGAAAGGTAACTATCTCGGTTTCATATCATATATAAATTTATATAGAATCCTTGAAAAAGACTTCTTCCTCATAAAAAAGACTTACTGTCTTTGGGATCTGATGCTACACCGCTGCTCAATAACTTAGGGGATCGGCTCTATTACATAAGTTGATTCCTAATTTTTATCTCATATCATGACATAAATAAGCAGTTCTTATTTATTTTTATTGTATCGGCCCAAAACCTCGCTAATTGATCTTTACGGTGCTTCCTCTATCAATTAGATCCTTTATCCATAGAATAAAGTATCTAGGCATATATATTTCTTCATATTTTGACTTCTATGAAGTTTCTTTTTTTTTTTTCTTTTTTTGTTACAGCTGATAAAAATCGTTTTTTGGACGATGCAATATGTAGAAAGCCTATTTTATTTACTAGCGTATTTATTTACTAGCGTATTTGCTCTTTCTTTCCTTTTTTTTTTTATTTCTATAGTGGAGATAGTCGCACGTAATGACAGATCACAGCCATATTATTAAAAGCTTGTGGTAAGAACGGGTTTCGTTCTAGTGCTCGAAAATAATATTCTAAAGCTTTTGTATGTTCTCCGTTACTTGTGTGGATAAGGCCTATGTTATAGAGTATATAACTTCGATCATAGGGATCAATTTCTAGTCGCATAGCTTCATAATAATTCTGTAAGGCTTCCGCATAATTTCCTTCGGATTGAGCCGACATCCGTTACGGTCGTCATTCGATTCAACGAATTCTCCGTTCCAAAACCGTACGTGAGATTTTCACCTCATACGGCTCCTCCTTTATGTGCATAATGAGAATAATCCATGGAATTAAAAAAAAGGTCGAAATATTGTCATTATGAACTGAGCGGGGCTAATGTTTTTACAAGAAATCTCTAGCCAACCCTCTTGCAAAAGATCTTTTCTTACCATCAAGCGTGTTCGTACTAGATAAATAAAGTAAACTCCAACAATTTCTTTGTTCTCAACGCTCCTTAATTTCCAGGAATTAGTCACTTCAACAATCTTCGATGGTTATATGGGTATCCAAAGTACGAACAAGATGGATGTTTGTTGTCCCAACCATTTCTCTTAGTTCCGATCCCGATAAGGAAAGGGAATCCTTTATAACAATAACAAAGTTTTCGTGTTGTTGATTCCTAGATGTAGTGCTTCTTCCTCTATGCCGCCTATTGGTACTAGTGTAGTAGGGTTGACCCACAATACAGACCCATAGGTGTAACCTTTCGCTCAATACTCGAATCAACAATTGAAGCATCTGAGGTTGCATTAATCGGGGATACACGACAGAAGGAATTGCTTTATTTATAAACTTCACCTTCAACAAGCGTAGATTTCTTTTTTTTTTTCAATAGTCTTTTTTTTTTTTTTTCTATTCCGAATCATGTGTCTTTTTCCTAAGACTAAGAGCGGTAAAATAAAAATAAAAAAAAAAATATATATAAAATAATTAAAATATATAAAATAATTATAATTATATAATAATAATCAAATCGCACCATCTCTGTAATAAGTAAATGCCTCTTTTTCTCCTGAAGTTGTCGGAATTATTCGTAATAAGATATTGGCTACGATTGAAAAGGTCTTATCAATAAAATTTCCATTTATCCGCGATCTAGGCATAGGTAGCAATCCATTCTATAACTCTTTTCATTACCCCTTCGTGAGAAAAAAAAAAGGATCTCACAAACAAAGGAAGCGTACAGTACGAAATAACATAAAAGCAGACCCATTCCATAAAAAAAAAAAAAAAAAAGATATAGCCCTCTACTTTACTTCAATTTTTTTGGCAGGAATCAAGAAAAAAAAAAAAAAAGAAATATTTGAATCCTATTTTATTTCATCCAAATTTATTAGTATAAGAATTTATTAGTATAAGAATAAAATATAAAAAGAAAAAAGAATTATTACGATTTCATCGAAGTTGAAGAATCAAAAAATTTATCCTACGGATTAGGATAGATTAGCAAAATTAGAGAAGTTTTGATTAAATTATGATAAAAAGAGGAAAAATAATCGAATAATCGTTCTATGATGAAAATAAAATAACTGCCCTTTTTTGTGTTTTGTGCATAGCAGGTATACAACATATAATCAAATATAAAAATCCCTTAGAGGATTTATGAATTTGTAATAGATTTACAGAGTAAGAGGTTGTTGTTGAGAGATCTAAAACTGGAAAAGAATTTTAGAATTCTTATAGAAATGGGGAATTAGAGTCTAAAGAGAATTATGAACTAAAAATATCCATTAAGCATAGTCTAAAAAAAAAAAACCAATCGATTGATTTGATTCGTTTCAATTCATTGATTTAATCCAGTCCGGTAGAAATATCAGAAAAAAGATGGGAGTGCCTTTTTCGCAAACATGAATAGATATATATGGTATATGTTTATCGTATTATATTATTTATTTTTAACAGCCCCCTCACAAAAAAATTTCTTCGAGTCGGGAGGCTAAAGAAAAAGTGCTGAAAAAAGTGATGAAAAGTTTTCTATTTTTATAGCTAGTTTTCTAGTTAGAATTGATATTGTTCGTACCTCTCGAACAATCTAATATGAATAACTCGCTATTCGCTCGGGTTATCGGCCATAATAATTATGTAGGAGAGATGGCCGAGTGGTTCAAGGCGTAGCATTGGAACTGCTATGTAGACTTTTGTTTACCGAGGGTTCGAATCCCTCTCTTTCCGCACCTTCACCTAATTCGCCAATGTAACTGACTACAATGTATCAAATCAAATAAGAACAGATACTAAAGAGTTAGACCCTTCTTTGATATAGATTCTCTATTCCCAATTTCTTTTTAATACGGAATACGTAAAATAGCGTACAGGGGATGAAAATCTACCTACGGATCTATCATACATGAATAGGAGAAAAATAAAATTTCCGAATCAAATCCCTTACCCTGTCTTCCTTTACTTAACCTTAACTCAGGTGAAAAGGGAGCAGAACCCTTGTTTTGTTATTTTAGTTAGGTTTAAGTCTGACGAGAATAATATTCTACGACAAGCAATTCATTTATTTTCAAACCGACCCATTTCCTATCTATTATTTGATTGACTAATCCTTTATATTGTAATGTGTGAAGGGTCAAATGCTTTGGTAATTCCTCATGGGTGGATGAATCAAGATAATTTTGAATCAGAGTTCTAGATTTTTGTTCATCCCTCGCTGAAATAATATCTCGGGGTTTGCAGCGATAACTTGGTATATCTACTGTACGACCATTAACTAAAATATGTCTATGGTTAACTAATTGGCGGGCTTGAGGAATAGTTGAAGCCATACCTAATCGAAAAAGGATGTTATCCAAACGCATTTCAAGTAATTGTAGTAAAACCTGACCTGTTGACCCTTTTGCTTTTCTGGCAATACGAACGTATTTAAGTAATTGTCGTTCTGTAAGGCCATAATGAAAACGCAATTTTTGTTTTTCTTCTAAACGAATACGATATTGAGATTTTTTACCGGAGCGCGATCGGTTTCTAAGATCGCTTCCGGCTCTAGGACTTTTACTAGTTAGTCCCGGTAAAGCCCCCAGACGGCGTATTTTTTTGAAACGAGGCCCTCGGTAACGCGACATAAAGACTCCTTATTAATTTGAATTTTATTGAAATTTCATAAACCTAAATTAAAACTGAACTAAATGAAGCGAAATCGACTGAAGGATTGTACTACAAATATTAATGAGATGAATTGGATCAATATCCATACTTTTTTGTATTGTATATAATGTATATTGTATATAATGTATACAAAAAATAGAAATTAAAATAAAATATATATAATATATAAATATATTAAATATAAAATATATATTAAATATAAAATATAAAAATTAAAATCTAAAAATTAAACCAAAAAAAGTTTCCTTTTTTTTTTTCTTGATTTATTCTGCAAAGATCTAACTCCTCCAATTTTATTCCTAATTGAAAGTTTCTACGACATAATAAACGGATCGTTGACCTTTGGAAAGAAAAGGGGAAAAAGCTTTTTCAATGTTCTTTGATTTCAAAAAAACATTATCAATCATGTAAAAAAGTAAAAAAGCAAACAAATAGAGAAAGCCGGCTATCGGAATCGAACCGATGACCATCGCATTACAAATGCGATGCTCTAACCTCTGAGCTAAGCGGGCTCAAATAATAGAAATTTTGTATCCATAGGAATTCAGCAAACTATTACGATCTTATCTATTAACTATCTATTAGTTATTCATAATTACTATGAATTATTAATATGAATTATAGACTAGAATTTAGAAAAACTAGAATTTTAAATTTTAAATGCCATATTTATGCCATACATAATTTATGCCATATTTAATATAATCATATTTAATATAATGATATATAATAATATATAATAATATATAATAATGGTAGATTCAATCTAATATTCAATCTAATATTGATAGAATATAATAATTAAGAATAGAATAATATAATTCTATTTGATTATATTTTAATCATTCTATTTGATTATATTTTAATCATATTAAAAATGATATTTTAATTTAATCATATTTTAATTTAATCATATTAATATTTAATAACATTATATTTAATAATATTAAATTATAATAATATTATTATAATTTAATTCTAATTTTATTATAATTATAAAAATTATAAAAATAAATTATAAATATATTTATAATTTTTATAATTATTTATTATTTATCTCTATATTATATATTTTTATTTTATATTTATTTTATTATATGTTATCTTTATTCTATTAGTCTATTCTATTTAGTATTCTATTCTATTTAGTATTATATTCTATTTAGTATTATATATATAATTTAGTATTATATATATATTAGTATAATATTAGTATACTAAGTATAATATTACTATATTTTTTATTTTATATTTTTAGTATTTTTTAGTATATTTTTAGTATATTTTACATTTAAATTATATATAATTTTTTTTTTTTATATAGATATAGATATAGATTTAATTTAATAGATAGATTTAATTTTAATATAGATAGATAGATTTAATATAGATTTAATTTATTTATATTTAATATTTATTTATATTTAATATAGATTTAATATATATTTAATTTATTTATATTTAGTTTAGAATTATAAATAGAGTCTAATAATTAGATAATTATAGTGAAAATATTTTTATGCATTTATATATAATTTATATTTATATATAATTTATATATATATTATCATTATATAAATGATACGTTATAAGTCTAAATAATTAGAATGAAACTTTGTTTTTTAGACTAACTAATTCGAATTATCTTCGAAGTCGAAATAGAAATGAATGGAATAATTAGTTCTAGCTATTATGCTATTATACTAGAAAATAAATAATTAATAATGAATAAATTTTAAAATGAATAAATTTTAATAATGAATAAATTCAATTTTCATTTTTATTTTTATTTTTTTAGTTATCTTATTATGGTTATATAGGATAGTCTAATAAAAGAATAAGAATAAAAATAAAATTAAAGAAAAAAGAAAAGATGCAACCCATAGAAATGAAATCCAGATCATAATGAGAGATGAGAGACTCCTTTCTTTTGTTTTCATTCATAAAGGCGGAAGCTAAGACGAAAAAAAAAAAAAAAATCGACCGTTCGAGTAAATTGCCTGAGAAAACTGAGAGTAAGGGGGGCATATATATGTTATGGAATATCCATCTATATTGAATTGCGAATACAGAAATGATAAAATATTTTCTGATTGGACCAAATAAATACGGGTCTCCGATAGAGACGAAAGAAGATAAACAAACAAGAAATAAAATAGGTAAAGACCCTTCGATATAAGAATCAGTATCTATATCTACTAAATTCAATACTAAATTCAACGGTTTTCGCATAAAAAGAAAGAAAATAAATAAATGAAAGAAAGGGGAAAGGAAGGGAAGGAGAAAGGGGGAAGGAAGTGCATCCTAATGAGATCCTAATCTCAAGACACAAAGGGGATATGGCGAAATTGGTAGACGCTACGGACTTAATTGGATTGGATTGAGCCTTGGTATGGAAACCTACTAAGTGATAACTTTCAAATTCAGAGAAACCCCGGAATGAAAAATGGGCAATCCTGAGCCAAATCCTATTATTTTACGAAAATAAACAAAGGTTCAACAAGCGAGAATAATAAAAAAGGGATAGGTGCAGAGACTCAATGGAAGCTATTCTAACAAATGGGGTTGACTGTTGGTAAAGGAATCCTTATATCGAAACTCCAGAAAGGATGCAAGATATACCTATATAAAATATAAAATAAATAGGTATACTAATGAAAAACCAAAAAAGACGACTCGAACCCGTATTTTTTTTATTTATATGCAAAATCAATTTATATGAAAAATAAAAAGAATTGTTGTGAATCGATTCCAAGTTGAAGAAAGAATCGAATAGAATATTCATTAATCAAATCATTCACTCCATAGTCTGATAAATCTTTTGAAAAACTGATTAATCGGACGAGAATAAAGATAGAGTCCCGTTCTACATGTCAATATCAATACCGACAACAATGAAATTTATAGTAAGAGGAAAATCCGTCGACTTTAAAAATCGTGAGGGTTCAAGTCCCTCTATCCCCAACCCCAAAAAGCCCGTTTGCTATCTATTTATTTTATCCTACCCTTTTTGTTAGTGGTTCAAAGTTCCTTATGTTTCTCATTCATCCTATTCTTTTCCATTTTACAAGCGTATCCTAGCAGAATTTTGTTCTCTTATCACAAGTCTTGTGATATGATATATTGTGATATATATATGATATACGTACAAATCAACACCCTTGAGCAAGGAATACCTATTTGAATGATTCATAATCCATATCATTACTCATACTGAAATTTACAAAGTCTTCCTTTTAAAGATCCAAGAAATTCCCCTTTTAATTTAATACTTTTTCGTTTTTTTTTTTGTTTTCATTTTTAAGTGACATAGACCCAAGTCATCTAGTATTATGAGGATAATGCGTCGGTAATGGTCGGGATAGCTCAGTTGGTAGAGCAGAGGACTGAAAATCCTCGTGTCACCAGTTCAAATCTGGTTCTCGGCGTATGATTAATTTGTATGAGTATCTACTCTACAAATTAATTGATATAGATCGACATAATACATACTTATCTAGCTAGCTATCTGGAAGTAAACCCTCTCTTTATTTATTTTTTTTTTTTTTTTTGTTTCTATTTTTTAGATGAGCAAAGAGTCTATTATAATTATAATGTAGTAAAAAAAATAAATAATGTAGTAAAAGAAAAAAATTTCATTATCTTTCCTCTTCTTTTTTATTTGTTCACGCTGTGGCTCCTCACATTCAAAAAGAATGTTAATACTTCATACATATTTAATTAAAAAAAAAGATTAAAATAGTTGGTTGAAAGGCCCAACCAAAAGTCTGGTCTAGAGGAGTTCAAGGATAGAAATAACCAAGACTCATCTCAGCTACAGTACAAATAGAATCCGATTCCCTTTCATTTATTTATTTGTATTCTCTTTCATATTCCATTTCTTCATTCCTTTCTATGTGACTCTCTAGAGTTCATCTAAGTGATGTGCGCGATACAAAGTTCACGGTATAGAACCCTTGTTGTTCATCCTATTGTCTCGGCTCGTCCGAAATAAAATAAAAAGGTATCTTCAAAAATCGAGAATTTCAATGATGTATTGTCTTTTATTTCTTTTTATTTATTAGCCTATCCATAAGAATACGAATGAAACCTCAATTCCTCCGTTTGAGCTAGAAGAGAATGTACAAATATTCCTTGAATATTTGAAGTTGTAATTAGTTTCTTATCATTCAATGAGCGTCTTGTATTTCATAAAAATTGGGGGCAATGTAATCCTTACGTAAAGGCCACCCTATCCAACTTTCGGGCATTAAGATACGTTTCAGTCGTGGATGATTCTCATAAGAGATTCCCAACATGTCATAAGATTCTCGTTCTTGAAAATCCGCACTTTTCCAAACCCAGAAAACAGACGGAATTCTAGGGTTACTCCTTGGAGCAAATACTTTTATACATACTTCTTCCGGTTGATCTACACCATACTCTATTCTCGTAAGATGATACACACTGGCTAACAGTCCGCCTGGTGCTACATCATAAGCACATTGGGAACGTAGATAATTGTAACCATATACATATAAAATAACAGCAATGGAATGCCAATCCTCGGGCTTTATTTGTAAAGTCTCTATTCCTTGGTAATCGAAGCCCAAAGATCTATGAACTAGCCCGTGTTTGACTAGCCAAACAGACAAACGGCCCTGCATCTTTTTTATCTCTCCCGCACTTTTCTTTTTTATTTGTAATTTGTATAAGATAAGTATTTCACATTTACGATGAAATCGAATTTATGAAGATTAATTCGTTGTTTGTTATTCTGTTTCTGAATCCTACCTAATTCACTAATTCGTGGGAAGATATTGAACTTTTGTAGTTGAAAAATGTTTCAGGAGGAATCTCTGAAGTAGATGGTGGTTGATAGAGTAATCCTTGATTATAATTTCCAGTATGAGTACTGCGTACAAGACAAAACTTGTGATTGGTAGTAAAACACCGATCCCCCTGTTGAGATCTAATTCGATCTTCATAGATTTCGCGAGATATTTTCTTACGAAGTTTTGTTATAGCATCTATAACTGCCTCGGGTTTAGGGGGACAGCCCGGCAAATAGACATCCACAGGAATTAGCTTATCGACTCCCCGAACAGTACTATAAGAATCAGTACTGAACATCCCTCCTGTAATTGTACACGCGCCCATAGCAATAACATATTTAGGTTCGGGCATTTGTTCATATAATCTCACTAAAGAGGGAGCCATTTTCATTGTTACTGTTCCAGCTGTTAAAATTAGGTCCGCTTGTCTAGGACTCGATCTTGGGACCAGCCCATAACGATCAAAGTCGAATCGTGAGCCTATTAATGAAGCAAATTCAATGAAGCAACAACTGGTACCATAAAGAAGCGGCCATAAACTGGAGAGTCTTGACCAATTTGAAAGATCATTTAATGTAGTTGAAATAACTGAGTTTTGGGTTGTTCGATCAAGTAAGGGAAATTCAATGGAATTCATACTCAATGTTATTATTATTTTTACTTTTTTCTTTCTTTTTATTATCTGAATATTCAGGAACTAAGACCATTCCAATGCTCCTTTTCGCCATGCATAAACTGAACCAACAATTAGGATAAGCACGAAAATTAAAGCTTCTATGAATACGGGTACCCCCAATACATCGAAACTCATTGCCCATGGATAAAGAAAAACCGTTTCAACATCAAAAACAACAAAAACTAGAGCAAACATATAATAACGGATTCGAAATTGTAACCAAGCATCGCCCATTGGTTCTATACCCGATTCATAACTAGAAAGTTTTTCTGGACCCTTTCTAATCGGGGCTAAAACTCCAGAAATTAGAAATGCCAAAATAGGAATAGCACTTGATATTATTAGAAATGCCCAGAAAATATCATATTCGTAAAGCAGAAACATAGACGAACTCCTATGAATGTGAAAAATAGACCGGATTAGTCGATTCGACCTGGAATTCATTGTCAAGTCATCCACAACTGTTTGTTTAGTCAAACCAACAATTCAGTTTGATCGAATCGTCTAGTTTCGTTTGTTTGCTGTTGCGTTTTAAGATTTATTGATTGGAATTAATCCTATTTACATTTCACTTATTTCGATTTAATTTCGATATAGTACTAATTTGTATTCGATATAGTACTAATTTGTATAGTAATAGTATAAATAGATATTTATACTATTACATTTATACTATTACATAGATATTTATACTATTACTATATAGTATAGTAGAATACTATACAAATCCAAAACAAGTAAAACTTTTTTGTTTTCACTTCATTTCGTATTTTTCTAAATAAAAGGAATTCTAATATATAACTAATATCTAATATGTATTAGAAATAAAAAAAAAAAAAAAAAAACCTTTTCTCTTTTCTATTATCTTATTATCTATTATATATATAGAATATATATAGAATATAGAATAAATTTATATATATATTATATAGTATATTATATAGTTATATATAGAATATAGAATAAATTTATATATAGTTATATATAGAATACATTTTTTATTTTCTATCTATATTTTATAGATATTATATCTTTTTATAGATATTATCTATATATATATTATCTATATATATATATTTAATATATATTATATATATTTATGAGATTCTGTTGAAATGCGCTTTTGTTTTCAGTTTCTGAGCGATCTCCCTGTGAGCGAGCTTATGGGAATGATTTTAACCAAGCAACTGGAAGCGACCAGTTCCAATCAACAAAGAATACAATAATTAGGAAAAAAACTATACAACTTTTTTTATTTGTATTTGGATATTCTTTATTGTTTTAGTTTGCTTTAGTTTTAAGAATATTATTTTCATTTCATTTTTATTAATTTAATAAATATTTTTTTATTAATTTAATAAATATTTTAAATTAATAAAATATAAAAATTAATAAAATATAAAAATTAATAAAATATAAAAATTAATAAAATATAAAATAAAAATATAAAATATAGGGCTATACGGACTCGAACCGTAGACCTTCTCGGTAAAACAGATCGAACTGATTATTATCAAAATGATTCGACCTATTTCAAAGACCCAACATGCATTTTTTTGCATTGGGCTCTTTCATTAACTGATAGAAATATCAGTTAGTCTACCATATATATATTTTTTCTCTTAGAAAAAAAAGGAAGATGGTTCCATGTGCTCTGATTCATTACTGATACAGGAGCACTACCAAAGTGTTTCAAAGAAGGGAAAGTTTATCTTGACGTAGGTCTGCTTCTGGCCTAGATCAACCTAAGTTAAATGAAGTCTCTATCATCCTGATTAAAAAATCAAAGATGAAACTTCATACACCTTAAGATTCATAGGACGAAAAGAGAATTTTTGAGGTCCTTATACTCATTATGCCTAGCATTGAATAGACTGGGTATTCGCCCTATCAATATCTCAAATCAATGATAGGTTCGATTCGGATCCTGCTCCTGCCTAAACGGCACCCGAATCGAACCAAACCATTTGTCAGGCTATTGTTCTCTTGTTTTGTTCCTTCAAAGTAATGGAGTAAGACATCGATTTCTCAAAAGGATCAATTTTTTTTGATTGCATGATAGACTCCCCTGAAAAACATTGGCGCGCGTGTAAACGAGGTGCTCTACCTAACTGAGCTATAGCCCTTGTGTTTGTGATACATATTTTATCATATTATTTAGATAATTTCTTGTCAAGATGAATATTACATGATCCAACATCATAATCATACCTTTTTGGTCGGTTTGATTGGTATTGCTTAGAAGTAATATCGGATTTATAATCCATCGATGTGATAGGTCCCTTTTCTTTCTCTTTATGATTCCTTATGATAATAAATGACCTACTTAACTCAGTGGTTAGAGTATTGCTTTCATACGGCGGGAGTCATTGGTTCAAATCCAATAGTAGGTAGAACTTATTAGATACCATTGATCCCGGTGTCTAATAAGTTTTTCTACCCACCTTCTTTTATTGATTTTCTATCTTTTTCATCCTATTCTATTTCCGTTTTCAATTTTCAAATTTTTCGTTAGATCAAATTTCACTATTTCACTTTTGATTGTATTTGATTCTATTTAATCAGCAGAATAAAAATGGGATGTAGAAACGAAAGTTCTGTTTATACGGAAATTCTTTCGATTAACCAACTAGTTACGAAATCGCGTTGATAGCCTTTACTCGTGTCCTAGCCCATCTGAGAGCTAGATTTGCCTCAATTGTTTGCCTCTTGCCTTCAGCTTTCCTCAAGTTAGCTTCCGCTATTTCAAGAGCTTGCTGAGCTTCTTGTGGATCAATGTCACTACCCTTTTCCGCATCCTTTCCAAAAATAGTGATTTCATTATTGACTATTCTAGCAAAACCACCCATCAGAGCCATCGTTAACCATTGGTCGTTAAGGCGTATTCTCAAAATACCTATATCTACAACTGTGGCAATAGGCGCGTGATTTGGTAATACGCCAATTTGTCCGCTATTAGTAGATAAAATGATTTCTTTCACTTCTGAATCCCAAACAATTCGATTATGGGTGAGTACGCAAAGATTTAAGGTCATTTATTCAATTTGCTCTCCATTT